>NC_134401.1:138226743-138524496 GCF_050003625.1 Haematobia irritans | reverse complement strand
GAAAATTTTACTTCTATAAAAAACTTTGTCGAAATTTTATTTCTAAAGACATTTTTTTCAAAATTTTATTCCTGTGGAAAATTTTGTTGAAATATTATTTCTATAGAAAATTTTTTCGAAATTGTATTTGTATAGAAAAATTTTATCAAAATTTCATTTCTGTAGAAAATGTTCTCACAATTTTATTTCTATAGAAAATGTTGTCGAAATTGTATGTCTATAGAAAATGTAGTCTAAATTTTTATTCCTAAAGGAAATATTTGAAGTACCTCTTAGGTGGAGAGAAATATTTTAAAAAATCTACCAAAACATCAAGAATTATACCAAACGGTAGAAAATGGCGATCGCTATCGTTCGATGCTAACAAACTTTTTGTTGCCAAAAATGGAAGAACTGAACTTGGTTGACATGTGGTTTCAACAAGATGGCGCTACATGCCACACAGCTCGCGATTCTATGGCCATTTTGAGGGAAAACTTCGGAGAACAATTCATCTCAAGAAATGGACCGGTAAGTTGGCCACCAAGATCATGCGATTTGACGCCTTTAGACTATTTTTTGTGGGGCTACGTCAAGTCTAAAGTCTACAGAAATAAGCCAGCAACTATTCCAGCTTTGGAAGACAACATTTCCGAAGAAATTCGGGCTATTCCGGCCGAAATGCTCGAAAAAGTTGCCCAAAATTGGACTTTCCGAATGGACCACCTAAGACGCAGCCGCGGTCAACATTTAAATGAAATTATCTTCAAAAAGTAAATGTCATGGACCAATCTAACGTTTCAAATAAAGAACCGATGAGATTTTGCAAATTTTATGCGTTTTTTTTTAAAAAAAAGTTATCAAGCTCTTAACAAATCACCCTTTAGAATTCTACCAACTGTGGCAACCATGATTGAGATCCGCAGTTTTCCGCAGGTGGCCATTGTGTGGTAGAAACGAAACGAGGAACCCCATTTCTAAGACATTCTTGGTTGAAGCATACTGAGTGCGACAGTGCTGGATTCCTGTTGGAATATCCATGATCTGCGGCCAAAATGTTTGTCGGTCCAGGGCTTCAATTCATCCTGAAGGTGGTTGCAGTACATAGCATAATGAAAATTACATTGGCTTATGAATATTTTCGAAAAAACTAATATTTTTTTTTTTGTGCAATAAAAATAATTAAAATTAAGCGTCAATTTAACGATGGATTTCTTTGAAGTGTGCACAGTTTCAATAAAAGGCCGGTGTTAAGTTCACATTATCGCAACAAAATAGCAATTTTTTCTCTGCTACTTTTCCTTAATAATCCAATTTAAAGATAATTTCAATTGTTGCTTTGGATCATTCGCCACCAAGTTATAGTAAAATTTGTCAAAGAAGTTATATAGGCCTGTTCCCATAATCGCAATCGCAAAAAATTTGCGATTTCTTCAATTAGACTTGTTCTGGTCATCGCAAATCTCAAAAATTTTCCAATTTCAAATCGATGAGACTTCCCTCTGCGAATTCAAAATAAATTAATCAATTTTTCAAAGATATTGTAAAGCTTGTATAAAACATGCTTAACAATGAATTGCTATATGTCTTGGCAGTAAAACAAAAATATAAAATATCGAAGTAATGTACATGTAAAGTAATAATCACGCATATTTTGAAGCGACCCCATTTTGACACAATCTACTGAAGAGAAGTTTTGCGATTCGCATATCGTGTTCCAAGTATTACGATTTTATTTAGAAACTGGTGAGAATGAAACTCAATGCAAAACTGAGTAGTGTGGCGCCATAATTATTTTTATATTTTCGCTAATTTTGTGGCGCCGATGTATTTCAATATATGCAATTGTATTCAAAAAAAGTCATTCCTTGTAACTTACAGCCTCATTTATTGTTTTCTTTTTCAAAAAAATTTGCTGGACTAAAATGTTTTTTTTCTGTAACAGCTGATTTTAACAGCTATGAAACATTTTGGAATTGAAATTTTGCGATTTTCAATTCCATACGCTTTCGCGCGATTTCCGGAACAAGCAATTATAAATCGCCCGATTTTATTTTCGATACAAATCGCAAAATTTTGTGAAATTTGGAACAGGCCCGATAATTTTATTCTGCTCTTAGACATTTATTTTTTCGACTTCAACAGCTAAACTCGCTTGATACCCCTTAATGGAGAAAAGTGTCATTTGAATTGTAAAAGTTTTATTTGATATAAAAAATATTTAATTTTATTTCATAAAGGATTCATTTGATGTGGATAAAGTTACGTTTGAAATGTAAAAGGATTCATTTGTAGTAAAATTGTTCTATAATAAATTTTTAACGTAACATATTCACTAAATACCAACCACGGTGCAACGTATGAAACATTGTGAATATATACATGTTTGTAGAATTGCGTATTTAAACATACCGAATGGTTTGATGGTTTTAATGCTTCAGTAAGGTTTCTTTTTGGTATTGCCATTGGAGTACTACTTGTATACCCCATATCCCCCAACAACTACATACATCGATAATTGTCTGGTTAAGTATAGCTCATCTCATACATCTCTCTCACTAATGGTTGAGATACTTATTCTCATTTTTTTATGCATTTGTGTCTGTGTGTGTGTGCTGTTATATTTGTTAATTAAGTACAACGCCATGACATTTGAGCTTAAGTTTAAATGAGTTCCCTGTTTTGGTAGATTGTGTTCATATTATGTTATTGTTGTTATTGTTTTGCAATGTTTGTTCTTAAATAAGCTTCACGTTTATTACCATCGACCAATGTTCTCCTAGTTGTTGTTGTGAGTTTATTTTTTCAGCTGCCGCTATTAATGCTTTCTGTTGTGTTCGGCGACTGCCAGGGTAAATGAGTTTTCTTGTCTGGCAACACTCGTCTGTCATATCCTTTAGCTCTTTTTCTGAAAAGATGTCCGTCCATCCTACAAAATTGTAGTGTGAAAATGATTGTGGACTGCTTTATTTTTGTTGGTCTTTTTTTCTTGCGGCGGCTGTGTTAACTTTTGCCGTTTCTTTTTAATGTATTTACGTATATTAATGATGACATACTACACTCTTCTTTATAAGTTTTTTTTTTTTTTTTTTTTTTTTTTGGGCTACGGAGATAATGAGATTCGTATGTCTATTGAGTGTTGACGTTTTTGGAAATGAGATGTAAATGCTATGTAATTTTAAATATACCAATAAATGTGCGGTGGTAAAAAAAATACACTTTAATTTTAAATTTCTTCAACAACTGCACCCAGAAAAGTGTCTTCGAAATTAAAGGAAAAAATGTTCATCAATTTAGTTTAGCCTTTTTATTTCCATTCAGTTAAATTTTTGTGTGAAATAATAAAATTTACTTGTTTCAGTAAAAACAAGTAAGGAAAGTCTAAAGTCGGGCGGGGCCGACTATATTATACCCTGCTCCACTTTGTAGATCTAAATTTTCGATACCATATCATATCCGTCAAATGTGGTGGGGGGGGGGCTATATATAAAGGTTTGTCCCAAATACATACATTTAAATATCACTCGATCTGGACAGAATTTGGTAGACTTCTACAAATCTACAGACTCAAAATTTAAGTCGGCTAATGCACTAGGGTGGAACACAATGTTAGTAAAAAACAAGTAAGTATAGTCTAAAGTCGGTCGGGGCCGACTATACTATACCCTTCAACCCTATGTAGGCCAAAATTTGCGGTACGATCTCAACTAATTCACATTTGCTGGAAGCTATATAAAGGAGACAATTTTTTTACTTCTACAAAATCTCTAGATCAAAATTTAAATTGGCTAACGCTATCCAGTTAATTGGAGGAAACTTCCATTGAAAATGGGTCTAAAATGTGTAACAGTCTACCATATTTCTCCAAATCTGGTGTATGTATATGGGAGCTATATATAATCTGAACCGATTTTGACTAAATTTGACATGTATAGTTAGAATAATAATTCTGCTATCTATGCGAAATTTCACGTAAATGGGAGTATAAATTTGGACCCTCTGGTCATATGAGTGCAAATCGGACGGAAGATATATATGGAGGCCATATCTAAATCTGAACCGATTTCAACCAAATTTGGCACAATTACCGATACTACTAAACGTTCTCCTTGTGCGAAATTTGAAGCAAATCACGGCAAAACCCTGGATTTTGAGGTCATATAAGTTCAAATCGGACGAAAGATATATATGGGAGCTATATCTAAATCTGAATCGATTTTGACCATATTTGGCACATACAATAGTATCGTTGAAAGTACCACTTGTGCAAAATTTGAAGTAAATCAGGGCAAAACTCTGGCTTTTGAGACCATATGAGTCCAAATCGGGCGAAAGATATATATGTGAGCTATATCTAAATCTGAACCGATTTTAACAAAATTTGACACACTTAACGATACTATTAAACGTATCCCTTGTGTAAAATTTGAAGCTAATCACGGCAAAACTCTGGCTTTTGTGGCCATATAAGTTCAAATCGGACGAAAGATATATATGAGAGCTTTATCTAAATTTGAACCGATTTCAATCAAATTTACCAAGCATTGGTAGAATGTCAATTCTACCCTCTGTGCAAAATTTCACGAAGATCGGTAGTAAACTTTGGCCTCTGTGGTCATATGAGTCTAAATCGGACAAAAGATATATATGGGAGCTATATCTAAATCTGAACCGATTTGGCTGATATTTTGCAAGATTTTCGAGATTCATAAAATATTTGGATATACGGTATTTCAAGAAAATCGGTTGATAAACACGCTAACTATGACCAAATCGGGGATAAATATATATGGCAGCTATATCTAAATCTGAACCGATTTTTTCCAAAACCAATAGCGATTGTCTCTGTCCCAAGAAACGGCCCTATGCCAAATTTGAGGACGATCGGACTTAAATTGCGAGCTGTACTTTGTGCACAAAATTACATATACAGACACGCAAAAAAATAATTCTTTCCTCTCACACGAAATTTTAGACAAACAAAGTTCGTTTCTCATTTGCTTTTCGCTGTAAGGAAGTGTATTTGGAGGAAAAGTATATACTTTTTGTGATAAACGTTTATTCTTTTCCAGGATGTAAAAACAAGTTCATAAAGACAAACTCAAAAAAACCATTGTTTTCTTGTTATTGCATTTTTCCTCACATCTTTCTCACATCCACGAGGTTTTTTAGTTCTTAACACCTTTTCCTGTAATACCAACAATGTAGAAGAAATTATACGATTTTATAAATTTTTAAAATTTTTTACCTTTCGCCTGGACGGAGAATCGAACCGCGGACCATGCACTTTGTAAGCCAACACACTAACCACTGAGCTATGTACCTGTTATGATCATCAATAGATAATTATCCATATAAGTTATATTTATATAGCATAGCTTGCGGCGCCCACGAACCGAATAAACAAAGTTTATTTAACAGAAACAAACATTTAGTTTGGCACCGTGGAGCAGTGGTTGCTACGTCCGACTTGCATGCCAAGGATCGTGGGTTCGATCCCTGCTTCGACCAAAGTTTTTTTTTTTACATTTATTCCAGACATGTTCGGAAGATTCCGAAGAAATGTTCAACATTACATTGTAGTATATTAAATTTTGAACTGTAAAATGTGTCTTATTAAAGACCCAAAGTCATAAAAGAACAATGTTTGATATAAACGAAATGGACTGTGTTGTTGTTTCAAAAATAACTTTTTTTATTGAAAAAATAAAAATTTTGTAACAAACGAATTTTTTTGGTGATAAAAGTTTAAAGTTTTCGAAGCAATTCAAAAAACTCTAACAAAAGAAAAACGTTTTCGGTACACGTTTTCCAAACGTTTTTTTTTCTTTGCGTGGACAGACGGACGGACAGACAGACAGACGGACATCGCTAAATCGACTCAGAATTTAATTCTAAGCCGATCGATATACTAAACGATGGGTCTCAGACTTTTCCTTCTTGGCGTTACATACAAATGCACAAACTTATTATACCCTGTACCACAGTAGTGGTGAAGGGTATAAATATGTGAAACATTTCAATCTGAAGCAATTTTAAGGAAACTTCGCAAAAGTTTATTTATGATTTATCGCTCGATATATATGTATTAGAAGTTTAGGAAAATTAGAGTCATTTTTACAACTTTTCGACTAAGCAGTGGCGATTTTACAAGGAAAATGTTGGTATTTTGACAATTTTTGTCGAAATCAGAAAAACATATATATGGGAGCTATATCTAAATCTGAACCGATTTCAACCAAATTTGGTACGCATAGCTACAATACTAATTCTACTACCTGGGCAAAATTTCAACTAAATCGGAGTTAAAAATTGGCCTCTGTGGTCATTTGAGTGTAAATCGGGCGAAAGCTATATATGGGAGCTATATCTAAATCTGAACCGATTTCAACCAAATTTTACACGCATAGCTATAATGCTAATTCTACTCCCTGTGCAATATTTCAACTAAATCGGAGCACAAAATTGGCCTCTGTGGGCAAATGAGTGTAAATCGGGCGAAAGCTATATATGGGAGCTATATCTAAATCTGAACCGATTTGGCTGATATTCTGCAAGTTTTTCGAGACTCATAAAATATTAGGATGTACGGAATTTGAGGAAGATCGGTTGATATACACGCCAATTATGACCAGATCGGTGAAAAATATATATGACAGCTATATCTAAATCTGAAGCGATTTTTTCCAAAATCAATAGGGATCGTCTTTGAGCCGAAACAGGACCTTATACCAAATTTTAGGACAATCGGACTAAAACTGCGAGGTGTACTTTGCACACAAAAATACATCAACAGACAGACAGACAGACGGACAGACAGACAGACAGACGGACATCGCTAAATCGACTCAGAATTTAATTCTAAGACGATCGGTATACTAAACGATGGATCTCAGACTTTTCCTTCTTGGCGTTACATACAAATGCACAAACTTATTATACCCTGTACCACAGTAGTGGTGAAGGGTATAAATATGGGAAACATTTAAATCTGAAGCAATTTTAAGGAAACTTCGCAAAAGGTTATTTATGATTTATCGCTCGATATATATGTATTAGAAGTTTAGGAAAATTAGAGTAATTTTTACAACTTTTCGACTAAGCAGTGGCGATTTAACAAGCAAAATGTTGGTATTTTGACCATTTTTGTCGAAATCAGAAAAACATATATATGGGAGTTATATCTAAATCTGAACCGATTTCAACCAAATTTGGTACGAATAGCTACAATACTAATTCTACTACCTGGGCAAAATTTCAACTAAATCGGAGTTAAAAATTGGCCTCTGTGGTCATATGAGTGTAAATCGGACGAAAGCTATATATGGGAGATATATCTAAATTTGAACCGATTTCAACCAAATTTGGCACGCATAGCTACAATGCTAATTCTGCTCCCTGTGCAAAATTTCAATTAAATCGGAGTAAAAGATTGGCCACTGTGTCATATGAGTGTAAATCGGGCGAACGATATATATGTGAGCTATATCTAAATCTAAACCGATTTCAATAAAATTTGGCATACTTGACTACACTACTAATTGTACTCCTAGTGCAAAATTTCAACCAAATTGGGGTAAAACTCTGGCTTCTGGGACCGTATTAGTCCATATCGGGTGAAAGATATATATGGGAGCTATATCTAAATCTGAACCTATTTCTTCCAAAATCAATAGGGTTCTATTCTGAGCCAAAACACATACTTGTGCCAAATTTTAAGTCGATTGGACTAAAACTGCGACCTAGACTTTGATTACAAAAATGTGTTCACGGACAGGCGGACATGGCTATATCGATTCAGGAGCCCACCCTGAGCATTTTTGCCAAAGACACCATGTGTAAATCTCGTCTCCTTCTGGGTGTTGCAAACATATGAACCCTTATCACCCTTTAATACGGTCAAAATTTGGTCAAGGGAAAACGCGTGTAAATCGGTGAAATCGTTTATTTAAAAAATCAAATTAAATTTCTTTTTCAAGTTCAATTAGTATAAAATTCAGGAAAAATATTCAGTTAGGCTTTCGCTTTTCCAAATCCGAATTGCCGGGCCTCACGCTTGACACCTGCCATCAGATTTTGTACAGCCACCTTGCCCACCTTCTTCGCCGCAGAAAGCCAGTTTGCCTTGAACTGCTGGTCGTCCTTAGCAGTTTTTTTGGTCTTCTTTAGGTTCCGCTTGACAATAGTCCAGTATTTCTCAATTGGGCGGAGCTCTGGCGTGTTGGAGGGTTCTTGGCCTTGGGAACCACCTGCACGTTGTTGGCGGCGTACCACTCCATGGCCTTTTTACCGTAATGGCAAGATGCCAAATCCGGCCAAAACAGTACGGAACAACCGTGCTTCTTCAGGAAAGGCAGCAGACGTTTATTCAAACACTCTTTCACGTACATTTCTTGGTTGACAGTCCCGGAAGCTATGAAAATGCTGCTTTTCAAGCCACAGGTACAGATGGCTTGCCAAACCAGATATTTCTTTGCGAACTTTGACAGTGTTATGTGCTTGAAAATATCTGCTACCTTTCCCCTTCCTTTTGCCGTATAAAACTCCTGTCCCGGAAGCTGCATGTAGTCGTCCATTACCACGCAGTCAAACTTCGTCAGCATCGTCATGTATAGCCTCCGGGATCGCGCTTTGGCTGTCGTATTTTGTTTATCATCGCGATTTGGAGTCACTACCTTCTTGTAAGTCGATAGTCCGGCTCGTTTTTTGGCTCAATGCACGGTTGTAGACGATACACCCAGCTTATTTGCGGCATCTCGGAGAGAGAGGTTAGGGTTTCGCTTGAAACTACCGGCAACTCTCTTTGTCGTCTCAGCGGCTTCCGGTTTTCGATTTCTCCCCGATCCAGACTTCCTGGCTGTCGACAAACGTTCCCCAAACACTTTAATTATATTTGTAACGGTTGATTTGGCAACTTTTAGCAATTTTGCCAGCTTTGCGTGCGAGTAGCTCGGATTTTCGCGATGCGCGAGCAAAATTTTGATACGCTGCTCTTCTTGCTTGGACGGCATTTTGACAACTGAAGAGTGAATTCCAAAATCAAAATAGGTGCAACATTCTACACACACACACCTTCAAAATGAGGGGTGTTCAGGTTTTTTAAATGCAAAATTGAAAGAAATACGTCAAGTTTATATTGACCAAATTTTGACCGTATCACCATTTAGTGCAAAATTTCAACCAAATTGCGGTAAAACTCCGGCTTGTGGGACCGTATTAGTCCATATCGGGCGAAAGATATATATGGGAGCTATATCTAAATCTAAACCGATTTCTTCCAAAATCAATAGGGTTCTATTCTGAGCCAAAACACATACTTGTGCCAAATTTGAAGTCGATTGGACTTAAAACTGCGACCTAGACTTTGATTACAAAAATGTGTTCACGGACAGACGGACATGGCTATATCGATTCAGGAGCCCACCCTGAGCATTTTTGCCAAAGACACCATGTGTCTATCTCGTCTCCTTCTGGGTGTTGCAAACATATGTACTAACTTATAATACCCTGTTCCACAGTGTGGCGCAGGGTATAAAAATTTGTCCATATCGGTTCATAATTCCCAAGCCTATTAGAGGAGCAAATTTCATCCGATCCGGTTGATTGACTTCCGAAGATCCGTGGAGGAGCACGTCCGACCTGGTTGAAATTTGTGACGTGAATATAAATAAATAAATAAATAAATTTGTAAATTTGTCCATATCGGTTCATAATTCCCAAGCCTCTTGGAGGAGCAAATTTCATCCGATCCGGTTTAAATTTGGCACGTGATGTTAACATGCGACTTCTAACAACTATGCAAAAATTGGTTCCCATCGTTTCGTAATCATTTAGAGCAACTGTTGCCACAACCCACATAATTCGATAGTGGTCTTCAGTCGAACATTCTATGCAATCCGTGGAGGAGGGTAAATAAGATTCGTTCTTTTTGAACTTTCTGCTGTATATAAAGGGTGATTTGTTAAGAGCTTGATAACTTTTTTTAAAAAAAAAACGCATAAAATTTGCAAAATCTCATCGGTTCTTTATTTGAAACGTTAGATTGGTCCATGACATTTACTTTTTGAAGATAATTTCATTTAAATGTTGACCGCGGCTGCGTCTTAGGTGGTCCATTCGGAAAGTCCAATTTTGGGCAACTTTTTCGAGCATTTCGGCCGGAATAGCCCGAATTTCTTCGGAAATGTTGTCTTCCAAAGCTGGAATAGTTGCTGGCTTATTTCTGTAGACTTTAGACTTGACGTAGCCCCACAAAAAATAGTCTAAAGGCGTCAAATCGCATGATCTTGGTGGCCAACTTACCGGTCCATTTCTTGAGATGAATTGTTCTCCGAAGTTTTCCCTCAAAATGGCCATAGAATCGCGAGCTGTGTGGCATGTAGCGCCATCTTGTTGAAACCACATGTCAACCAAGTTCAGTTCTTCCATTTTTGGCAACAAAAAGTTTGTTAGCATCGAACGATAGCGATCGCCATTCACCGTAACGTTGCGTCCAACAGCATCTTTGAAAAAATACGGTTCAATGATTCCACCAGCGTACAAACCACACCAAACATGGGCAGTTCTTGAACGGCTTCTGGTTGCTCTTCACTCCAAATGCGGCAATTTTGCTTATTTACGTAGCCATTCAACCAGAAATGAACCTCATTGCTGAACAAAATTTGTCGATAAAAAAGCGGATTTTCTGCCAACTTTTCTAGGGCCCATTCACTGAAAATTCGACGTTGTGGCAGATCGTTCGGCTTCAGTTCTTGCACGAGCTGTATTTTATACGGTTTTACACCAAGATCTTTGCGTAAAATCTTCCATGTGGTCGAATAACACAAACTCAATTGCTGCGAACGGCGACGAATCGACATTTCACGGTCTTCAGCAACACTCTCAGAAACAGACGCAATATTCTCTTCTGTACGCACTGTACGCATTCGTGTGGTTGGTTTAATGTCCAATAAAGTAAACTGAGTGCGAAACTTGGTCACAATCGCATTAATTGTTTGCTCACTTGGTCGATTATGTAGACCATAAATCGGACGTAAAGCGCGAAACACATTTCGAACCGAACACTGATTTTGGTAATAAAATTCAATGATTTGCAAGCGTTGCTCGTTAGTAAGTCTATTCATGATGAAATGTCAAAGCATACTGAGCATCTTTCTCTTTGACACCATGTCTGAAATCCCACGTGATCTGTCAAATACTAATGCATGAAAATCCTAACCTCAAAAGAATCACCCTTTACTTGTTTCAGTTTATGTGCTTTTTTCTAAATACTTTGTCTCATTTTCCATGAAATTTTCTATGTATATAAAATCTCTAAACATCTAATAGAGCATTGAGCTTCTAAAACACCCCTCCCCTCCGCAACATGGACAATAAAATAAATCACCTTGAACCATTACATATGTCTGGATCCATTGAATTGCTTGGTCATCTAAAAAGTAATCATTTAGATGACTTTCATTAGATTTGTTTGTGATTTCATAATTGATTGTTGTCGTTTTTGCACTTAAATCTAAAAGACACATCAGACATTTATTCCAATGTGAAAATATATTCTTTGGAAAGTATCATCATCAGTTTCATATTCAATGATTTCTCCATCTCTTCATCATCATAATATGATGATGCTGATGAGATGACGATAATAGCAATACTCAATAGATATTGTTGGTTGTGGTGGTGTGTCTGCCGAGACCCCAACAGCATTGCCTCAGTCTTCTTTTTTATGGCAAACAATTGTTCTTCTTCATCTTCTGATTGTCCAATATTCCAAGATTCAAGTATCCAAGATGGGATTCGAATGGAAATCCATAGATGTCGTTCATCATGACAACGATGATGAGAGAAGGGAGTAGAGGAGACCAAATACATAAATACTCCATATATCTGGCAATTGTTGTGGCGATGTTCTTGCTTTTGTGTATCCGGATTTATTCGATGCGTGATACATGTGTCCATGTGTCCGTCTGTCTGTCCGCCTGTGTCGGTTTGGTCCGTACATTAAGATAATTATTTTGTGGTCGATGATGTTACCTCAAGGGATTATTGGAGTATTCACATTCATGTCCAACAGTTTATGTCCGTCTTGCCCCACTCATACCTGTCTGTATAGATGATTCGGACAGACGAATCTAATGTCTAAAACACGCAACATTTATTCGTTCTTTTGTACATCTGATTTTAAGTGATTTTGCAGAAGACCATATTTTTTCGTTAAGAGTTTGGAAATGTTTGCCTTTTTTGTTGTTTATTTTAGATACCATCTCACAATTGTTTTGAGGTATTTGAAGAATTTTTCTAAAACACAAAAAAATGTTATCACGGTAATGAACTATAGTTCCTATAGAATTGGCAAATGAGATCTATGCTTATTTTCTTAATGAGTTATTTTAGGCAATGATTTTTCTGCATGTGTCTGTTAGCTTTGGTTTATTTTTGTTGTATATGTTATGGTGCCCATATACTACAGAATGTAAGTTTTCATATAAAAATTTTGATTTTTTAGGATTTTCATTGAAATTTTGATTTTTTGGGAGTGGCCAAAATAAGTTTTTCATATAAAAAATTAGATTTTTGAGTATCTTCATCGTTTTTTTGGGGGTGGTCATGAATTAAGACCCTTTTGGCTCAGGGACCCATATTTAAGGAGATATGGACAAAATAAGTTTTTCATATAAAAATTTCGATTTTTTAGGATTTTCATTGAAATTTTGATTTTTTGCGAGTGGTACCGAATTATTCTCCATTTGGCTCCAGGACGCACATTTTATCAACATTTTGATTTTTATCAAAGTTTTGATTTTTGGGTGAGGTCACGAAATAAGGTCCTTGTACCTCTAGGGCGCATATTTTAGTATTAGATATGGTCAAAATAATGGTTTCATAAAAAAATGTGGATTTTTTGAGGATTTTCATCGAAACTTTAATTTTTCGGGGATGGTCACGAATTAACCTCGTTTTGACTCTGGGACGCATATTAAAGGTGATATGGCCAAAATAAGTTTTTCATATAAAAATTTCAATTTTTTTGAGAATTTTCATAGAAATTTTAATTTTTTGGGAGTGGTCACGAATTAACCTCCTTTTGGCTCTAGGACGCATATTTAAGGAGATATGGCCAAAATAAGTTTTTCACATAATATAAAACTTTAGATTTTTTAGGATTTTCAACGAAATTTTGATTTTTTGAGGTTAGTCATGGATTAGGCTCCTTTTGGCTCTAGGACGGATATTTAAGGAGATATGGCCAAAATACGTTTTTCATGTAAAATTTCAAAAAAAATATATTTGCGATAAAAATGCTAAAAAAACGAAATTTTTATATGAAAAACTTATTTTGACCATATTTCCCTAGATATGCGTCTTAGAGCCAAAAGGAGGATAATTCGTGACCACACCCAAAAAAGCAAAATTTCGATGAAAATCCTCACAAATTGAAATTTTTATATGAAAAATTTATTTTGGCCATATCTCCTTAAATATGCGGCCTAGAGCCAAAAAGAGGTTATTTCGTGACCACTCCCAAAAAATCAAAATTTATATGAAAATTCTCAAGAAATCGAAATTTTTATATGAAAAACTTATTTTGCTCATATCTCCTTAAATATGCGTATTAGAGCCAACAGGATCTTAATTCATGACCACCCAAAAAAAAAAAAAAAAAAAAAAAAAAACGATGAAGATCCTCAAAAATTGAAATTTTTATATAAAAAACTTATTTTGGCCATATCTCCTTATCTCTCCTGGTCGCGAATTTGGGGGTAATCATGAATTAAGGTCCTTTTGGCTCTAGGATGCATATTTAAGAAAATATGACCAAAATAAGTTTTTTATATAAAAATTTCGATTTTTGAGGATCTTCATCGTTTTTTTTTTGGGGTGGTCATGAATTAAGATCCTTTTGGCTCTAATACGCAAAAGGACCTTAATTCATGATTACCCCCAAATTCGTGACCAGGAGAGATAAGGAGATATGTCCAAAATAAGTTTTTTATATAAAAATTTCGATTTTTGAGGATCTTCATCGTTTTTTTTTTTTGGGGTGGTCATGAATTAAGATCCTTTTGGCTCTAAAACGCATATTTAAGGAGATATGAGAAAAATAAATTTTTCATATAAAAATTTCGAATTTTTGAGAATTTTCATCGAAATTTTGATTTTTTGGGGGTGGTCACGAATTAACCATCTTTTCGCTCTAAGACGCATATTTAAGGAGATATGGCCAATTTAAGTTTTTCATATAAAAAATTTGATTTTTTAGGATTTGCGTTAAAATTTTGATTTCTTTTCTCTCTAGGACGCATATTTAAGGAGATATGGTCAAGTCAAGTTTTTCAAAAATTTGATTTGTTGAGGATTTCATCAAAATTTTGATTTATTGGGGGTGGTCACGAATTAACCTTCTTTTCACTCTAGGACGCATATTTAAGGAGATATGGCCAAAATAAGTTTTTCATATAAAAATGGATTTTTTCAGGAGTTTCATTGAAATTTTAATTTTTCGGCGGTGGTCACGAATTGACCTCCTTTTGGCTCTGGGGTGCATATTTAAGGAGTTATGGCCAAAATAAGTTTTTCATATAAAAATTTCTATTTTTTGAGGCCTTTCATCGAAATTGTGAAATTAATTTTTTTTGGGGGTGGTCACGAATTAAGATCCTTTTGGCTCTAGGACGCATATTTAAGAAGATAAAGATGACGATTTTCATCGAAATTAATTTTTTTTTTGTTGGGCGTGGAATTAAGGAGGCCTTTTGGCTCTATCAAATCAAAAATCAAAAAATTTTTTATGAAAATCTTATTTGGGTCATATCTCCTTAAAAATGCCAATGCCACTCCCAAAAAATCAAAAGTCGATGAAAATCATAAAAATCCAAATTTTTATATGAAAAACTTGTTTTGGCCATATCTCTTAAATAGCCAAAAGGACCTTAATTCGCGACCACACCCAAAAAATTAAAATTTTAATGAAAAATTTATTTTGGCTATATTCCTTAAATATACGTCCCAGAGCCAAAACGAGGTTAATTCGTGACCACCCCCAAAAAATCTATACATCGATGAAAATCCTCAAAAAATCCAAATTTGTATATGAAAAATTTGGCCATATCTTCTCATATACACATCCCAGAGCCAAAAGGATTTTAATTCGTGACCACACCCAAAATATCAAATTTCAATGGAAATCCTCAAAAATCTAAATTTTTATATGAAAAACTTATTTTGGCCATATCTCTTTAAATATGCATCCTAGAGCCAAGAGAACTTTAATTCATGACCACCCCCAACAATCAAAATTTCGATAAAAATGCTCAAAAATCGAAATTTTTTATGGACAACTTATTTTGGGCATATGTCCTTAAAAATGCGGCAAAATTTCCTTAACCCTTTCGACCCTAAAGTTGCCTGTGGGCAACTTTTTGTGTTTTGAGACTCACTGTCAGCGTTGTTTTTGTTCACAAAACTGTAACGGTATCGAAAGCTACAAGTGTTTTCTTCAAGTTGAATGAAAAATCAGCTAATTTGGTTGTCAATTAGCAAACAATTTTTCATTAATACGCACGTACCTCAAGAAAAAAATATTTGCGAATTTTTCAAAAATTACAACTAAAATGTTGAAAGTTTTTATTAAATTTATTGTAGTACATGTCAAATAAAATATTTCTGGAAGTCAAATCTTAGAATTGCAAAAAAACAACAGATGGGAAATTTTTAAAATTGAAAAGTTGCCTGTGGGCAACTTTGGGCAATTGTGGTAGTAAAATTACATATTTTTGAACATAAGACCTGGAGAAAAAAAGGTTTGAAAAACAATGATTTTGAAAAAATTTTGAACTTGAATTGGGATGTCCCAGTGACGAGAAATGCGGCGATGATGTGGAAAACATATCTGCAGTGCAGTGGGGAATTTGGAAGGAATTGTAAAAAGGGAGGAAGCCTCTTCTTGGCAACATACTAGTGGATTAGCACGAATATTGACGCTTTATAATACTTTGGTTTTTTACACCGCCAAAAAAAAAAAACAAAACATTTTCGTGAATCACGCGTGATTCACGCGAAGCCGTGAATGAAATTTAAACGAAATCTCGTGAATTAAATTTAAACGAAACCTCGTGAATGTGCGTGAACGGGATTAAAGAAAAATGTGTGGCGCGTGAGTGTGAGTAAAAATCAAATTCGTGATTGTGAGTGAGTAAACTTTCTCCGAAATCACGCTCCCGATAAAAATTTATTTTCACGATCCAACCCACGCTCACGATCAAACTCACGCTCAAGATAAACTCACGTTAACAATAAATATTCACGATAAAATTCGCACTCACGGTAAAACAGACACAAAAAGTCACAATCACGAACAAATTCACGTTCACGATTAAATTCAAGCTCACCGATTTTAACCACCTTTACATATTTAATCGCGCTTAAGATTTCAATAGCGTGAGTTACGAGAAATTTCGTTAGTTACCAGAATTTTATTGAGCCACGAAAATTGTCGTATTCCGAAAATATTCGTGACTTACGAGATTTGTCGTGAATTACGAAAATTGTCGTGAATCGTGCGAAAGCGTGAGACATAAACATTGTTCATGTGTGATCGTGTGAGCGTGTGCGAGTATGACTTTTCATTTCGTGACCGTGAATTCCTACCCACATGGCATGCGTGAGTACAAATATTTCTTCGTGAATATGTTTGAACGTGATTGAAATTCCACTCACGCGCGCATCTAAGTATATATTTACTGTAAAATAACAAAAAAAAAACAAAAATCCAATAAAACGTAATACGTCTATCATTACAAAACAAAATAGTTTGTAGTCACAATTGCCCAAAGTTGCCCACAGGCAACATTCTCTACCGCCTAAACGAATGGGCGTGGCGACCCGAAATTTTGGCTAGACGCTTCTTAAATGACTTCAACATAATTAAAAGTATAAAAAAAAATTTTAGTGATACCTATAAAAATTCGGGGTCGAAAGGGTTAAAAACGAAATTTTTATATGAAAAACTTATTTTGGCCATACCTCCTTAAATATGCATTCTAGAGCCAAAAGGAGGTCAATTCGTGACTACCCCCAAAAAATTATAATTGCGATAAAAATGCTCAAAAATCGAAATTTTTATATCTCCTTAAATATGCGTCCTAGCCAAAAGGAGGTTAATTCGTGACCACACCCAAAAAAAAAAAAATTACTATGAAAATCCTCAAAAATCTAAATTTTTATATGAAAAATTTATTTTGGCCATATCTCCTAAAATATGTGTCCTACAGCCAAAAGGAGGTTAATTCGCGTCCACACCCAAACAAATGTAGTTGCAATAAAAATTCTCACAAATCGAAATTTTTATATGAAAAATTTATTTTGACCATATCTCTCCTGGTCATGAATTTGGGGGTAATCATGCATTAAGGTCCTTTTGGCTCTGGGATGCATTTTTAAGGAGATATGGCCAAAATAAGTTTTTCATATAAAAATTTCGATTTTTGAGGATCTTCATTTTTTTTTTTTTTTGGGTGGTCATGAATTAAGATCCTTTTGGCTCTGGGACGCATATTAAGGAGATATGGCCAAAATAAGTTTTTCATATAAAAATTTTGATTTTTTGAGAATTTTCATCGAAATTTTGATTTTTGGGAGTGGTCACAAAATAACCTCCTTTTGGCTCTAGGACGCATATTTAAGGAGATATGGCCAATTTAAGTTTTTCATATAAAAAATGTGATTTTTTGAGGATTTTTATTAAAATTTTGATTTTTTGGGGGTGGTCACGAATTGACCTTCTTTTGGCTCTAGTACGCATATTTAAGGAGATATGGTCAAAGTAAATTTTTCATATAAAAATTTCGATTTTTTGAGGATTTTCATCCAAATTTTAATTTTTTGGGAGTGGTCACGAATTAACCTCCTTTTGGCTCTAGGATGCATATTTAAGGAGATATGGACAAAATAAGTTTTTCATATAAAAATTAGGATTATCTTACGATTTTCATCGAAATTTTCATTTTTTGGGAGTGGTCACGAATTAGCCTCCTTTTGGCTCTAGGATGCATATTTAAGGAGATATGGACAAAATAAGTTTTTCATATAAAAATTTCAATTTTACAGGATTTTCGTTGAGTTTTAATTACAATGCTCATTAGCTAAAACTTCCATTTGTTTTTTAATTCAAATCAAAGATTTATGAGAATACTAATGGAAATTTTAGAGGTTTTTGCCAAAGACATTTATTGCTCAATTATTTCTTGAAAATTGCATTAAATTTCATTGTGTCATGTCGTGACTAGGCAATTTTAGGAAGGGGGGAGGTAAGTAATTAAAACTTTGCTGCTAAACTAGTATAGCTAGTCTCGTGCTAAGCTTCCAGTACATTTAGTACATCCTCCACAATTAAATGAAAAGTGTGAAAGATGAGCAAATGATAGACCAAGCCAAAGAACCTGTTACCCTATCAAATCGATAGGAGCAAAATAGCCGATTAACTAGAAAAAGTTGAAAAAAAAAATCAGCCACTTTAGTTTTTTTATTTTATTTTAACACTTTGTTTAATTAAGTGTGCACATAACAATTCTCGAATTAATTAACTGCTAACGAAGATACGCAAGCCAGTGATATAGATATGCTTGCGATCAACGGGTAAAGTGGTTACCGAGTAACCATCATCATAGTGGACGCTTGATGCTTTATCTTTTCAATTTATCTAGACAAACTGTACTGTTGTGAACGTGTATAAACGAATTTTGTTTAATTTTGTTCTTTTTTCTGTGCATTGGGAATTTTATCAGAAAACTTGATTGATTGACTGAATGATTAGCAAAATATTTTAACTAAAACGTAAGTTATGCGTCCAAATGGACAGACAGACGGACAGATCCAAGGCGGGAGATCTCTGAAATATTTGGTAATCGTTCATCAAGTTGTACGATATTTTTTATTTTTCAATTCACAGCCTTGTTGATTTTTTTTTTGCATCTACTTGGCTATAACAAACAGCAGCACACGCAAAAAAAATAATTCTTTCCTCCCAAACGAAATTTTAGACAAACAAAGTTCGTTTCTTACTTGCTTTTCGCTGTAAGGAAGTGTATTTGGAAGAAAAGTATATACTTTTTGTGATAAACATTTATTCTTTTCCAGGATGTAACAACAATTTCATAAAGACTAACTAAAAAAAAATTTTTTCTTGCTAATTGCATTTTCCCTCACATCTTTCTCACATCCACGAGTTTTGTTAGTTCTTAACACCTTTTCCTGTAATACCAACAATGTAGAATAAATTATACGAATTTATAAATTTTTAAAATTTTTTTACCTTTCGCCTGGACGGAGAATCGAACCGCGGACCATGTACTTTGTAAGCCAACACACTAACCACTGAGCTATGTACTTGTTATGGTCATCAATAGATAATTATCCATATAAGTTATATTTATATAGCATAGCTTGCGGCGCCCACGAACCGAATAAACAAAGTTTATTTAACAGAAACAAACATTTAGTTTGGCACCGTGGAGCAGTGGTTGCTACGTCTGACTCTCATGCCAAGGGTCGTGGGTTCGATCCCTGCTTCGACTAAAGTTTTTTTTGTTTTTGTTGTTTTTTTTTACATACATTTTACATATGTTCGGAAGATTCCGAAAAAATGTTCAACATTACATTGTACTATATTAAATTTTGAACTGTAAAATGTGTTTTATTAAAGACCAAAAGTCAGAAAAGAACAGTGTTTGATATAAACGAAATGGACTCTGTTGTTGTTTCAAAAATAACTTTTTTTTATTGAAAAAATAAAAACTTTGTAACAAACGAATTTTTTTGGTGATAAAAGTTTAAACTTTTCGAAGCAATTCAAAAAACTCTAACAAAAGAAAAACGTTTGCGGTACACGTTTTCCAAACGTTTTTTTCTTTGCGTGCACCCAGTCGTCGTAATACCAGTCAGTTTGCCACTGTTAACTAAGTAACCATCTAGCCACCCGGTTTGAATTGAGTTTTAATTGAAAATCAACAAAACGTTTTAACGCGTGCAATAAATTCAATATTGTTAAAATTTCAATTTACACATATACGTTAAATAATTAACACCCCATAGAAAAATCACTGACAGAAGAAAACAAAACTACCAAAGCCAAAGCTCCAAGCAATGGTCATAACAAAGACCCCCCACCCTCCCCCCTTGACCAGTATTTGTATGTGTAATAGGAAATTTCGTGCTTCATTGCAAAAATAAAAACAAACAACATAAACAAAACTTCTGCAGCTTTGGTCAGACAATTTAGTGAAACCCCAAAATCTACCGGAAAACTTAGTATACATAGATGGGAATGCTACCAAACTGACTAACTACCTACCTACCTACTTACTTTAGCCCGATAATATTCACCAAGAGATACATATCCATGAATGTTAAGTAAACAGGCACTACGATTGTTGCCACTGCTATGATGATGATTACCAAATGAAGCTTTGAACAATTTACACTAACAAACCAACAAATTCAATTACCCAAAACGAAACTTCATAAATTGCATACCTTAAAACAAAACGAGCAGTCAATAGAAACAAACCAAACACTGGAAGAAAAAGAAAGTTTAAAGAAATTTAAGATATTAATATAATATAATATATAAATTCATAAACTACATGAAACGTTCATAAAATAAATGAAATATTCATAATATGCATATGAACAATTCGTAATTTATATGAATAGTTTTAGGTATTTATAAAAAAAAATAATTAATGCAAAGAAATATGTCCCATGGTGGGTCGAACTTTACGCTGATAGAAAACGGTTCGTAATATTAACGAATTTTGTCATTAAAGATAAGCCATCTTTCGTAAATATAATGACATTTTCTATTATGTTAATGCATTTCTTATATTCAAAACACTTTATTGTATAAAAGAATTAACCTTCTTTTGATTCTAGGACGCATATATAAGGAGACATAATTTTTTCATATAAAAATTTCGATTTTTTTTTTTGATTTTCATTGAAATTTTGATTTTTTGAGGTGGTCACGAATTAATTGAAATAAATTAAAAATATTTATATACAATAATTCTAAAAAGTTCATATACTTTATTGTATCAAAGAATTAACCTCCTTTTGGTTCTAGGATGCATATATAAGGAGATATCGCCAACATAAATTTTTCATATAAAAATTTCGATTTTTTTTCTTTGGATTTTCATTGAAACTTTGATTTGATGAAATTTTGTACAGGGTGTTTTTGGGCACAAGGACTATTGAATTTGGATCAAATCGGATGAAATTTAGATATAGCTCCCATATATATGAATCGCCCGATTTCGTCAAATGGGGTCACGATGCTCTTGTTTACAAACTGACCATCATGAAATTTGGCGTCAAGTAATTTTTTGCATCACTCTTCAAGTCTACAATATTTCATCGAACTCGGTTCAGATTTAGATATAACTCTCATATATAACAAATTGGCTGATAAGTCCCCGGTCTAACAAAGAAAAACACATTTTTTTTTTTGTCAAAAGTCGTTTTTATTATTCAATATAGTTCCCTTCAAGAGCGATAAAACGATTATAACAACCTCCCAAATTTTTGATACCATTTTGGTAGTACTCCTTCGGCTTTGCCTCCAAATAGGACTCAGTTTCGGCGATCACCTCTTCATTGCATCCAAATTTTTTTCCCTGCGAGCATCCTTTTGAGTCTGAGAACAAGTCGCTGGGGCCAGATCTGGAGAATGCGGTGGGTGGAGAAGCAATTCGAAGCCCAATTCATGCGTCTTGGTGGAACAACACTTTTTATACCCTCCACCATAGGATGGGGGTATATTAACTTTGTCAATCCGTTTGTAACACATCGAAATATTGCTCTAAGACCCCTTAAAAAAAAAAAACATATATATATATATATATATATATATATATATATATATATATATATATATATATATATATATATATATATATATATATATATATATATATATATATACATATATATATTTATATATATATATATATATATATATATATATATATATATATATATATATATATATATATATATATATATATATATATATATATATATATATATATATATATATATATATATATATATATATATATATATATATATATATATATATATATATATATATATATATATATATATATATATATATATATATTCTGGGTCGTGGTGAAATTCTGAGTCGATCTGAGCATGTCCGTCCGTCCGTACGTCTGTTGAAATCACGCTAACTTCCGAACGAAACAAACTATCGACTTGAAACTTGGCACAAGTAGTCGTTATTGATGTAGGTCTCACGGTATTGCAAATGGGCCATATCGGTCCACTTACATTTGGCTTGAGATCGCTCTAAGAGAAGCAAATTTCATCCGATAAGGCTGAAATTTGGCACATGGTGTTAGTATATGGTCTCTAACAACCATGCAAAAATTTGTTCACATCGGTCCATAATTACATATAGCCCCCATATAAACCGATCCCCCGATTTGGCTTGCGGAGCCTCTAAGAGAAGGAAATTTCATCCGATCCGGCTGAAATTTGGTATATGGTGTTAGTATATGGTCTCTAATGACCATGCAAAAGTTGGTCTACATCGGTTTATATAGCCCCCATATAAACCGATCACAAGATTTGACCTCCGGAGCCTATTGGAAGACCAAAATTCATCTGATTCAGTTGAAATTTGGTACGTGGTGTTAATATATGGCCTCAATCACCCATGCAAAAATTGGTCGAAATCGGTCAATAATTATATATAGGCCCCATATAAACCGATCCCCAGATTTGACCTCCGGAGCCCCTTGGAAGAGCAAAATTCATCCGATTCGGTTGAAATTTGTTACGTGATGTTAGTATATGCTATGCAGCAACCATGCAGGAATTGGTTCATATCAGTCCATAATTATATATAGCCTTTTGGAGAAGCAAAATTCATCCGATCTGGTTGAAATTTGGTACGTGGTGGTAGTATATGGTATTTAACAACCATGCCAAAAGTGGTCCATATCAGTCCATAAACATATGTAGTCCCCATATAAACCGATCCCGAGATTTGGTTTTGGAGCCTCTTGGAGGAGCAAATTTCATCCGAGTCAGTTGAAATTTGGTACTTTGTGCTAGTATATGGCCGTTAACAACCATGCCTAACTAGGTCCATATCGGTCTATAGTCATATATAGGCCTCAGATAAATCGATCCCCAATCACAAAAAATTGGTCCATATCAAGTTCATAATTGTATTGTTTAGCCCCCATATAAGCGACCCCCATATTTCAATTCTGGCTCTCTACCACGTATGGACTAACTCACAGTTTAGAAAACGATGTTAAGAAGGTTTAAGATACCACAACCCAAGTAATTCGATTGTGGATGACAGTCTTTCGTAGAAGTTTCTACGCAATATATGGTGGAGGGTAGATAAGATTCGGCCTGGCCGAACTTACGGCCGTATATACTTGTTTCTTCTTCATATGGGGCCGTTTTGCCGCGATTTCGAACTTCAAACGCTCCAATAACGCCATATAATAGCCACTGTTGATGATTTTTCCCTTCTCAAGATAATCGATAAAAATTATTCCATGCGCATTCTAAAAAACAGAGGCCATTACTTTGCCAGCGGACTTTTGAGTCTTTCCACGCTTCGGAGTCGGTTCACCGGTCCCTGTCCACTCAGCCGGCTGTCGATTGGACTCAGAAGTGTAGTGATGGAGCCATGTTTCATCCATTGTCACATATCGACGGAAAAACTCGGGTGTATTACGAGTTAACAGCTGCAAACACCGCTCAGAATCATCAACACGCTGTTGTTTTTGCTCAAATCTGAGCTCGCGCGGCACCCATTTTGCACAGAGCTTCCGCATATCCAAATATTGATGAATGATATGACCAACACGTTCCTTTAATATCTTTAAGGCCTCTGCTATCTCGATCAACTTCATTTTACGGTCATTCAAAATCATTTTGTGGGTTTTTTTGATGTTTTCGTCGGTTACCACCTCATTCGGGCGTCCAATGCGTTCACCGTCCTCCGTGCTCATTTCACCACGCTTGAATTTTGCATACCAATCAATTATTGTTGATTTCCCTGGGGCAGAGTCCGGAAACTCATTATCAAGCCAGGTTTTTGCTTCCACCGTATTTTTTCCCTTCAGAAAACTGTATTTTATCAAAACACGAAATTCCTTTTTTTTTCATTTTTTCCACAATAACAAAAGTTGCTTCACAAAAGACGCTTATCTCACAAATTAATTGACTTACAGACGTCAAATTTTGACATGAATCATTTGAAGGATGGTACTATATAAAAATAATATGTATTTAATACTAGCGACGTCATCTACGTGTCTGACCGGGGAATTATCAGCCAACCTGTTATGTGTATCGCCCGATTTCGACAAATGGGGTCACGATGCTTGTTTACAAACTGATCATAATGTCAACTAATCTTTTTCATCACTCTTCAAGTCTGCAAAATTTCATCGAAATCGATTTAGATTTAGATATAGCTCTCATATATATGTATAGCCCGATTTTCACAAATTTGGCCATACCAAAAAGCACGCTCACAATAAACCCAACCAACTGCACTCAAATCGATGATTTGACAGTGGCAAAGGAAAAGAGATATGTTTGTACAAATTTATTTTGGCAAAGGCCGGCTATCGTAAACCTTTTTTCGGAAGGTTCAAGTGTGGTTCACTTTGGGTTTAGTGAACTGCCTGAATATATTCAAATTATTGGTTGATAGTTTTGCTGCAAGTAGAGGAGGATAATTCCGAAACGTGCGTCCAGCCAACCATATTGCAGTCTATAGGGCTTTGCCCAAATAAATTTGACAAAATTTATTTTCCTCTGTTGATTAAGCTACACTTGTAGTTTAGTCAATGCATGCTTTTAAGCTGAAATCAAAAACAACAAAATGATTGAAGAATAAACCAACAATTACAAAACCAACCGAAAAAAATCTATAAAAGAACAATGAACTGGATATTTCCAGAAATATTTAGTTCTGCAAAGAAAAAAATATTTTTTGTCTTCAATCACTAAATTAGTTAATCAAATTAATTTTTAATCAAAATGTCTTCAATTGCCAATCTTTTTAATTGATTTTAATTTACAATTAAATTAAAAAATTAATTGATACAATTACTTTACCTAAAAAAATATATATTTTTTTCTAATAAAAAAAACAAATTAATTGGAAAACATTTTCTTTTATAAAAATTGAAAAATGTATATAGGTTAGGTTAGGTGGCAGCCTGATGCATCAGGCTCACTTAGACTATTCAGTCCATGGCGATACCACATTGTTGAATTTCTCTCTTATCACTGAGTGCTGCCCGATTCCATGTTAAGCTCAATGACAAGGGACCCCCATTTTATAGCCGAGTCCGAACGGCGTTCCACATTGCAGTGAAACCATTTAGAGAAACTTTGAAACCCTCAGAAATGTCACCAGCATTACTGAGGTGGGATAATCCACCGCTGAAAAACTTTTTGGTGTTCGGTCAAAGCAGGAATCGAACCCACGACCTTGTGTATGCAAAGAGGGCATGCTAACCATTGCACCGCGGTGGTGTATAGAAAACAATTTTTTTATACCGAAAATTATCCACTGAAATTGGTAAAATGCCCTTATTTTCCTCCGTGTAATCCCAATCAGTCCATACAAAGCAAATCGGCCTTTCATCCTGTGGCGAATTTAACCCGCAATAATGTTGCAGATAATGATGCTGGTTGTGTCTATGGTGTTGTTGATAATGACGATGACGCTCAATGACTCTCAAAATTGCAACAACTGCTCACACTGAAATGCTGCTACCATTTCAGATGGTGTTGATGAGAAAAACGGCAGCTTTAACAAGCATTTGTATATTATGCCTCTGACATAGCAGCAAATTCGAATCTGAAATCCCAAACCAAAAAGTAAAACACCACCAACAACAACAGAAAACAAGTATAAACGGCCGTAAGTTCGGCCAGGCCGAAGCTTGTGTACCCTCCACCATGGATTGCGTAGAAACTTCTACTGGAGCCGATGGCAAGGTATCTTAAAACTTCCTAACACCGTAATATATACCACATAGTCCATACGTGGTATATATTAAACTAAAAAAGACCGATTAAATACGTATATAATTAAGTTTAAAGTTTCTATAGAAATAAAATTTTGACAAAATTTTCTATAGAAATAAAATTTGGAAAAAATTTGCTATAGAAATAAAATTTTGACAAAATTTTCTATAGAAATAAAATTTTGACAAAATTTTCTATAGAAATAAAATTTTGTCAAAATTTTCTATAGAAAAAAAATTTTGACAATATTTTCTATAGAAACAAAATTTTGACAAAATTTTCTATAGAAATAACGTTTTTACAATGTTTTCTATAAAAATAAAATTTTTATTTTTTATTTTTGGCTCGAGTGGCAACCATGATTATGAACCGATATGGACCAATTTTTGTGTGATTGGGGATCGGCTATATATAACTATAGACCGATATGGACCAATTTTGGCATGGTTATTAGCGGTCTTATACTAACACCACGTTGCAAATTTCAACCGGATCGGATGAATTTTGCTCCTCCAAGAGGCTCCGGAGATCAAATCTGGGGAACGGTTTATATGGGGGCTATATATAATTATGGACCGATATGGACCAATTCTTGCGTGTTTGTTAGAGACCACATTCTAACACCATGTTCCAAATTTCAACCGGATCGGATGAATTTTGCTTCTCTAAGAGGCTCCGGAGGTCAAATCTGGGGATCGGCTTATATGGGGGCTATATATAATTATCGGTCGATGTGGACCAATTTTTGCATGGTCATTAGAGAACATATACCAACACCATGTACCAAATTTCAGACGGATCGGATGAAATTTGCTTCTCTTAGAGGCTCCGCAAGCCAAATCAGGGGATCGGTTTATATGGAGGCTATATATAATTATGGAGCGATGTGGACCAATTTTTGCATGGTTGTTAGAGACCATATACTAACACCATGTACCAAATTTCAGCCGGATCGGATGAATTTTGCTTCTCTTAGAGCAATCGCAAGCAAAATTTGGGGGTTCGTTTATATGGGGGCTATACGTAAAAGTGAACCGATATGGACCAATTTTTGCATGGTTGTTACAGGCCATATACTAACACCATGTACCAAATTTCAGCCGGATCGGATGAAATTTGCTTCTCTTAGAGCAATCTCAAGCCAAATTTGGGGTTCCGTTTATATGGGGGCTATACGTAGAAGTGGACCGATATGGTCCATTTGCAATACCATCCGACCTACATCAATAACAACTACTTGTGCCAAGTTTCAAGTCGATAGCTTGTTTCGTTCGGAAGTTAGCGTGATTTCAACAGACGGACGGACGGATCGACTCAGAATTTATATATACTTTATGGGGTCTTAGAGCAATATTACGATGTGTTACAAACGGAATGACAAAGTTAATATACCCCCATCCTATGGTGGAGGGTATAAAAACACTGTGAAACACTTTAGTTGCAGTACTGGCATAAGTGTTGAACCACCATTGGCAACAAAAACCAAAAAGCATAAAGAAATCCAAAGCGTTAACTACCATTTCTCATTGATATGGTTTGGTTGGTCGGCCAGTTAACCAGAGAGACACTACCATGGCCACCGCACAACCAATGCCACTCGACACTTAACTCTCGAGTTGGCCAAATAAACAAATAAATTGTGTGGACGAGGAAACATAACGAGGCGAAATGAAATCCTTAGTCCATACACCACAAACGAATGATGCGGATGCTGACTCTTTTGGCATTGTTGCAGCAGCTATTGCCGGTAACGAAATGTGAAAATTATACTCGTACAAATAAAGTGCATAGTTAAATTTTCCACAACTACCAAATGCAGTGCGACAGACAGAAAAACAGACAGAACCAAACATAAATACTTTAAACAAATTTAACACTAAACGCTTAGGCATGATCAGCTAAGGAAGATAAAACCAGAGATATATGTAAGTCCAGAGAGACTAGGGTGATGGCCCGTTACTTCTGGATCACATACAGTCCATTTTGACATCACACTTTATATCTAAAGACAATAGATGCAACATAGCATTAAGGGATACTCTGAACTGAAGTCGATAACTAAAATACTAGCCTTAAGTCCACAGCACACAAAAAAAAATAAACTACATTATGGGAAAAATGAACTATCTCGTGCAAAAATTTAACTTAATTGTATTTCAAATTTTGAGATTCATTAAACTAACGAATATTTTCCGATATTTTTGGATTTTTAATTATAATTTACGAAATTCATCTTTCTCGAAAAAAAATGAACTAAAAATAAAGGAAAAATTTTAGGCGCCAGATCATTCCCATTTTAACCTCGCTGTAGTTAATTTTTACTATTTTTGAGAAGTGTACGAAAAACTTCTTCGGTTTTAGTTAGAATTGAACTAATTTGTATGCCAATTGTACTGCCATTTAGTTCATAAATTTTTTGAGACATACTTGGAATAAAGACAAAATCGTTGGGCTGGGGAAAATTTCTTACAAAATTTTAAATATAAACTAAAACCAAATAAAATTTTTGCAATAAATATTAATTCATTTTAGCCTCAGTTTTATAACTTACTTTTTTTCTGTGCACCATACAGCGCCAGTACCCGGCGCCACGAAACTAATCCCCATGAAATAAGTCCCCAATATCACAAATAAAATATGTTCCCAAAATTCGGCACTTATTTCATTGTGAAATGAATCAAAATCGTAATTGTAAAATTATTCACCAATAAATGAAATAAATCCTCAAAAATAGCCCCAATATATTGGATATATTTTTCATTTAGACAAGTACATGCACAAATATAACTATTTCGTAAATTTTGGGCAAACTAATAACGATGTAATGAAACTTTACTTAACAGAAACATACATTTAGTTGGCCACCGTGCAGCAATTGCATACAAAGGGTGGTGGGCACGGTTGCCACTCGTGCCAAACAAAATCTATCGATAAATAATGAAATCTACCAAATGTCAAGAAAATTTGACCAAAAATCTAACAAATTGAACATTTTTTTTGGAAAATTTTGATCAAATTTTTGTGGTTACGATGAAAAAAATATTTTTTTCTTCGACAGACATGTTTTATTGTGGTATGTTTATACCCTTCACCACTACTGTGGTACAGGGTATAATAAGTTTGTGCATTTGTATGTAACGCCAAGAAGGAGTAATCATAGACCAACCTTTTAGTATACCGATCGTCTTAGAATTAAATTCTGAGTCGATTTAGTGATGTCCGTCTGTCTGTCTGTCTGTTGATGTATTTTTGTGTGCAAAGTACAGCTCGCAGTTTTAGTCCGATTGTCCTAAAATTTGGTATAGGGTCCTGTTTCGGCTCAAAGACGATCCCTATTGCTTTTGGAAAAAATCGGTTCAGATTTAGATATAGCTGCCATATATATTTTTCACCGATCTGGTCATAGTTGGCGTGTATATCAACCGATCTTCCTCAAATTCCGTACATCCGAATATTTCATGAGTCTCGAAAAACTTGCAAAATATCAGGCAAATCGGTTCAGATTTAGATATAGCTCCCATATATAGCTTTCGCCCGATTTACACTCATTTGCCCACAGAGGCCAATTTTTTGCTCCGATTTAGTTGAAATTTTGCATAGGGAGTAGAATTAGCATTGTAGCTATGCGTGTCAAATTTGGTTGAAATCGGTTCAGATTTAGATATAGCTCCCATATATAGCTTTCGCCCGATTTACACTCAAATGACCACAGAGGCCAATTTTTTGCTCCGATTTAGTTGAAATTTTGCACAGGGAGTTTAATTAGCATTATAGCTATGCGTGCCAAATTTGGTTGAAATCAGTTCAGATTTAGATATATCTCCCATATATAGCTTTCGCTCGATTTACACTCATATGACCACAGAGGCCAATTTTTAACTCCGATTTAGTTGAAATTTTGCACAGGGAGTAGAATTAGCATTGTAGCTATGCGTGCCAAATTTGGTTGACATCGGTTCAGATTTAGATATAGCTCCCATATATATGTTTTTCTGATTTCGACAAAAATGGTCAAAATACCAAAATTTTCCTTGTTAAATCGCCTCTGCTTAGTCGAAAGGTTGTAAAAATGACTCTAATTTTCCTGAACTTCTAATACATATATATTGAGCGATAAACCATAAATAAACTTTTGCGAAGTTTCCTTAAAATTGCTTCAGATTTAAATGTTTCCCATATTTTTTGTACTAACATTGTGTTCCACCCTAGTGCATTAGCCGACACAAATTTTGAGTCTATAGATTTTGTAGAAGTCTATCAAATTCTGTCCAGATCGAGTGGTATTTAAATGTATGTATTTGGTACAACACGTTTGACGAATGTGATATGGTATCAAAAATTTAGATCTACTAAGTGGTGCAGGGTATAAAATAGTCGGCCCCGCCCGACTTTAGACTTTCCTTACTTGTTTTTATTTCAGTATTTGCAATATTATATTTTTCTCTCCTATTAGCGACAATTTTTTTTTGGAATTTGATAGTATGAGCTTACACGAAAATTAAAATTCTTAAAGATATTTAATTTATATAAAATTATGTCAAAATTTCATTTCCAAAGAAACTTTTCAAAATTTTATTTCTATTTGGTCTAAATTTTATTTCTATTGAAAATTTTGTCAAAATTTTATTTCTATAGAAAATTTTGGCAAACTTTTATTTCTATCAAAAATTTTGTAAACATTTTATTTTTATAGAATAGTTTGTCAAAATGTTAATTCTATAGAAAATTTGTCAAAATTTGACTTCTATAGAAAGGTTTTGTCAACATTTTATTTTTACAGAAAATTTTGTCAACATTTTATTTTTATAGAAAATGTTGTCAAAATTTTATTTTTATAGAATATGTTGTCAAAATTTTATATCTATAGAAAATTTTGTCAAAAGTTTATTTTTATAGAAAATTTTATCAAAATTTTATTTCTATAGAAAATTTTGTCAAATTGATAGTTCTATAGAAAATTTTGTCAAAATTTTAGTTCTATAGCAAATTTTGTCAACATCTTATATTTATAGAAATATTTCTCAAAATTGTATTTCTATACAAAATGTTGTCAAAATTTCATTTATATGGAGAATTTTGTCAAAATTTTATTTCTATATAAAATTTTGTCAACATTTTATTTCCAAAGAAAGTTTTCAAAATGTTATTTCTATAGAAAATTTTGTCAAAATTTTATTTCTATAGAAAATTTTGTCAAAATTTTATTTGTAAGTAAGTTTTCCAAATTTTATTATCATGACAAAAATATTTTTGCTTCGACAGATATGTTTTATTGTGGTATGTTTTTTATTTCAGTATTTACAATATTATATATTTTGATCTCTCCTATTAGCGACTATTTTTTTTGGAATTTGATAGTATGAGCTTACACGAAAATTAAAATTCTTAAAGATATTGAATTTATATAAAATTATGTCAACATTTCATTTCCAAAGAAAGTTTTCAAAATTTTATTTCTATAGAAAATTTTGTCAAAATTTTATTTCTATAGAAAAATTTGTCAAAATTTTATTTCTATAGAAAATTTTGGAAAAATTGTATTTCTATATAAAATGTTGTAGAAAAATTTGGCAAACAAAAATTTTGTCAACATTTTATTTCTATAGAATAGTTTTTCAAAATTTTATTTCTATAAAAAATGTTGTCAACATTTTAGTTCTATAGAAAATTTTGTCAAAATTTTATTTCTATAGAAAATTTGTCAAAATTTTATTTCTGTAGAAAATTTTGTCAAAATTTTACTTCTATAGAAAATTTTGTCAAAATTTTATTTCTATAGAAAATTTGTCAAAATTTTATTTCTGTAGAAAATTTTGTCAACATTTTATTTTTATAGGAAATGTTGTCAAAATTTTCTTTTTATAAAATATGTTTGCAAAATTTTATTTCTATAGAAAATTTTGTCAACATCTTATATTTATAGAAAAATTTCTCAAAATTGTATTTCTATAGAAAATGTTGTCATAATTTCATTTATATGGAGAATTTTGTCAAAATTTTATTTTTATATAAAATTTTGTCAAAATTTTATTTCTGTAAAAATTTTTATCAAAATGTCATTTTTGTAGAAAATTTTGTCAAAATTTTATTTCTATAGAGAATTTTGTCAAAATTTTATTTCTATAGAGAATTTTGTCAAAATTTCATTTCTACAGAAAATTTTGTCAAAATTTTATTTCTATCGACATTTTGTTAGCATCTTATATTTATAGAAAAATTTCTCAAAATTGTATTTCTATAGAAAATTTTGTCAAAATTTCATTTATATGGAGAATTTCGTCAAAATTTTATTTCTATATAAAATTTTGTCAAAATTTTATTTCTATAGAAAATTTTGTCAAAATTTTATTTCTATAGAAAATTTTGTCAAAATTTTATTTCTATAGAAAATTTTGTCAAATTTTTAGTTCTATAGAAAATTTTGTCAAATTTTTAGTTCTATAGAAAATTTTGTCAAAATTTTATTTCTATAGAAAATTTTGTCAAAATTTTATTTTTATAGAAAATTTTATCAAAATTTTATTTCTATAGAAAATTTTGTCAAATTTTTAGTTCTATAGAAAATTTTGTCAAAATTTTAGTTCAATAGAAATATTTTTCAAAATTTTATTTCTATAGACAATTTTGACAACATCTTATATTTATAGAAAAATTTCTCAAAATTGTATTTCTATAGAAAATGTTGTCAAAATTTCATTTATATGGAGAATTTTGTCAAAATTTTATTTCTATATAAAATTTTGTCAAAATTTTATTTCCAAAGAAAGTTTTCAAAATTTTATTTCTATAGAAAATTTTGTCAAAATTTTATTTCTATAGAAAATTTTGTCAAAATTTTATTTTTATAGATAAATTTGTCAAAATTTTATGCCTATAGAAAATTTTGTCAAAATTTTATTTCTATAGAGAATTTTGTCAACATTTCATTTCTACAGAAAATTTTGTCAAAATTTTATATCTATCGAAATTTTGTCAACATCTTATATTTATAGAAAAATTTCTCAAAATTGTATTTCTATAGAAAATTATGTCAAAATTTAATTTATATGGAGAATTTTGTCAAAATTTTATTTCCAATGAAAGTTTTCAAAATGTTATTTCTGTAGAAAATTTTGTCAAAATTTTATTTCTATAGAGAATTTTGTCAATATTTTATTTCTGTAGAAAATTTTGTCAAAATTTTATTTCTAAGTAAGTTTTCAAAATTTTATTTCTATAGAAAATGTTGTCAAAATTTTATTTCTATAGAAAAATTTCTCAAAATTTTACTTCTTTAGAAAATTTTGTAAAAATTTTAATTCTATAGAAAATTTTGTCTAAATTTTATTTCTAAAAAAAAATGTTTCCAAAATTTTATTTCTATAGCGAAAGTAAGCACCTATTAATTGGAGAGCAATATTCTGTAAAATCAACCAAAACATCCAGATTTCTACCAATCTATCAAACAGTAAGAAATCTACAATTTTTCGTAGAATTCTACCAACTGTGACAACCATGGTCGTGGCTTCAATCCCTGCTTCGACCGAACACTAAACGTTTTTTTTTTTTACATATATTTATACATACATATTCCAAAAATGTTCGGAAGATTTCGAAAAGATGTTCGACATTACATAAACACTATATTATATTAAATTTTTACTGTGTGCCTTGTTAAAGATTTAAAGTCAGAAAAGAACAGTGCTTGATATAAACGAAATCGACTGTGTTTTTGGATCAACATTTTGTTATTGTAAAAACAAAAATGTTGTAACCAAAAAAAATTTTTGGTGATAAAAGTTTGAAATTTTTGAAGTACTTCAAAAAAACTCTAACAAAAGAAAAACGTTTTTGGTACACGTTTTCCAAACGTTTTTTTTTCTTAGCGTGTATGGTGGAGGGTATAAAGTTCGAGCTTCAGTAAAAATATTAATAAATCCCAATCCACATTTGGGAGGAATGGTTAGCATGCCCGCCTTGGATACACAAGGTCGTGGGTTCGATTCCTGCTTCGACCGAACACCAAAAAGTTTTTCAGCGGTGGATTATCCCACCTCAGTAATGCTGGTGACATTTCTGAGGGTTTAAAAGCTTCTCTAAGTGGTTTCATTGCAATGTGGAACGCCGTTCGGACTCGGCTATAAAAAGGAGGCCCCTTGTCATTGAGCTTAACATGGAATCGGGCAGCACTCAGTGATAAGAGTGAAGTTCACCAAAGTGGTATCACAATGGACTGAATAGACTAAGTGAGCCTGATACATAGGGCTGCCACATAACCTAACCTAATCCACATTTGTTTTGTTTTTCAAATATATTTTATATTTTATTTAACAAAAAATTCCTAATTAACAAACAAAAAATCCAATTAATAACTAACTTTTAATTACCGAATGATTTTAAAACATAACTTATTTTATTCTATTTTAAAATAAATAAAATGCAAAAACACCACAAAAACAAAATTAGGGAATTATTTCATTATGATTAATCGGGGAGCTATTTCAAAATGAAAATTATTAAAAATGAAATATTTTTGGGGATTTATTTCATGGACCCTAAGTACCCCTATCTCGGTATTGTATTTTCGCACAAGCACAATGCCATTATAGCTTTCCTTTCATTATAGCTTTGGGATCAGAATCAATACCAAAATCCTTCTATATTCTTTATACTGAGAACTAAATAAATCTTTTGAGTTAGTCTTTATTAAATTAAAATCCAAAAATGTCTCGTCCAAGCAAACTTTCTTACAGCGAAAAGCAAATGGATAGTTGTTTGTCTGAGATTACGTTTCGGAAGAACTATTTAGTTCATATTGAACTTATGCGTACGGTCATTGAATTTTATACCCACGTTTAGTTCATAAAATGGAAAATTTCATTTTGAAAAAATTAATAAAATTTAACTACAAACAAATAATTGTTTTTTTTTTTTTTGCAAAACAAATAAGTAGAATTTAGCGTTAGTTTAATTACGGATTTTTTTCGATGTAGTTGGTGTGGAATATGTGTAACTTCTTAAAGAACTTCCCTAATTTCTTACTGTCACACTGTAGTAGCAGCAATATTTTGATGTTGACAACAAAACCAACACAGCTCATCATCAACACCAACCAACATCGATTTCATTGTATTTTCCTCTTTTTATTTGGAAATTTAGTTAAACATTTTCATGCCAATATTTTTGGGAAGCAACAACACTCACCAACGCCAACACTAAACACCAAATGATCTCTGATAGGTGTAGAAACTAACTCGCAAACTCCAAGAGCCAATGTAATGCAATCACATAACATAGGTGCACATGCGCACATTGATACACATTATACGGGAGCACATTTTGTTGTCATGTTATGGTGTCATGTTGCATTGTACTTAGACGAATCTTAATAATAAACATTTAAAAAATTTCATACGAGGGTATTGGGAGGGAGACAAGATTGGTTGGGCATAGTACATAGAACAGGACTTCTCATACAATAAATAAAATTTCGACAAAATTTGCTTTAAAAAAAATACGAAATTTTCTATGAAAATAAAATAATTAAAATTTCGATGAAACATTTTTATGAAAATAAAGTTTCGACAAAATTGTCTAAGATAATAAAGTTTCGATAAAAGTTTCTATGATAATAAAATTTCAACGAAATTTTCTATAAAAATAAAATTTTTAAGAATATAAAATTACGATGAAATTTTCTATGAAAATGAAATTTCGACAAAATTTTCTATGAAAATAAAAATTCCACAAATTTGTTATTGAATGTAAAATTTCAACGACATTTTCTATGGAAATATAATTTCAACGAAATTTTCAAGAAAATAAAATTTCGAAGAAATTTTCTATGAACAGACAAAATTCCCATACAATAAATTAAATTTCGACGAAATTTTCTTAAAAAAAATTAACAAAATTTTCTATGATAAAAAAAATTTCGATGAAACATTTTTATGGAAATAAAGTTTCGACGAAATTGTCTAAGATAATAAAGTTTCGACTAAATTTTCTATGATAAAAAAATCTATAAAAATACAATTTTTACGAAAATTTTTAAGAATATAAAATTACGACGGAATTTTCTATGAACATAAAAATTCGACAACATTTTTTTTATGAATATAAAATTTCAACGAAATTTTCTATTGAAATATAATTTCAACGAAATTCAACGAAAAATTTTCTACGGCAATAAAATTTCGACAAAATTTTCTTTAAAACAATGTCGACGAAATTTTCTTAAAAAGAAAAATTCAACGAAATTTTCTACCAAAATAAAAAAATAAAATTTCGATGAAACATTTTTATGAAAATAAAGTTTCGACAAGATAGTCTAAGGTACTAAAATGTCGACGAAATTTTCTATAAAAATAAAATTTTTAAGAATATAAAATTATGACGAAATTTTCTATGAAAATAAAATTCCGACAAAATTTTCTATGAAAATAAAATTTCAACAAAATTTTCAAAGATAATAAAATTTTGACAAAATTTTCTATGAAAATAAAAATTCCACTAATTTTTTATGAATGTAAAATTTCAACGAAATTTTCTATGAATATAAAATTTCATCGAAATTTTCTATGGAAATAAAATTTTAACGAAATTTTCTATGAAAATATAATTTCGACGAAATTTTCAATAAAATAAAATTTCGAAATTTTCTATGAAAATAAAATAATTAAAATTTCGATGAAACATTTTTATGAAAATAAAGTTTCGACAAAATTGTCTAAGATAATAAAGTTTCGATAAAATTTTCTATGATATTAAAATTTCAACGAAATTTTCTATAAAAATACAATTTCGACGAAAATATTTAAAAATATAAAATTACGACGGAATTTTCTATGAAAATAAAAATTCGACAAAATTTTCTAAGATAATAAAATTTCGCAAAATTTTCTATAAAAATAAAAATTCCACTAATTTTTTATTGAATATACAATTTCAACGACATTTTCTATATATAATATAATTTCAACGAAATTTTCAAGAAAATAAAATTTTGAAGAAATTTTCTATGAACAGACAAAATTCCCATACAATGAATTAAATTTCGACGAAATTTTCTTTAAAAAAATTAACAAAATTTTCTATGATAAAAAAAAATTCGATGAAACATTTTTATGGAAATAAAGTTTCGAGGAAATTGTCTACGATAATAAAGGTTCGACAAAATTTTCTATGATAAAAACATTTCGACGAAATTTTCTATAAAAATACAATTTTGACGAAAATTTTTAAGAATATAAAATTACCACGGAATTTTCTATGAAAATAAAAATTTGACAAAATTTTTTATGAAAATAAAATTTCAACGAAATTTTCTATGGAAATATAATTTCAATGAAAAATTTTCTACGGTAATAAAATTTCGACAAAATTTTCTTTAAAACAATGTCGACGAAATTTTCTTTTAAAAAAAAAAAAAAATCCAACGAAATTTTCTATCAAAATAAAAAAATAAAATTTCGATTAAACATTTTTATGAAAATAAAGATTCGACAAAATTGCCTAAGGTAATAAAATGTCGACGAAATTTTCTATAAAAATAAAAATTTTAAGAATATAAATTTACGACGAAATTTTCTATGAAAATAAAATTTCAACAAAATTTTCAAAGATAATAAAATTTTGACAAAATTTTCTATGAAAATAAAAATTCCACTAATTTTTTATGAATGTAAAATTTCAACGAAATTTTCTATGAATATAAAATTTCATCGAAATTTTCTATGGAAATAAAATTTTAACGAAATTTTCTATGAAAATATAATTTCGACGAAATTTTCAATAAAATAAAATTTCGAAGAAATTTTCTATGAACAGACAAAATTTTCTAGGATAAAAAAATTTCGATGAAAACTATGAAAATAAAATTTCGACAACATTTTCTAAGATAATAAAATTTCGACAAAATTCTAAAATCTATCTATGAAAATAAAAATTCTACCAGTTTTTTATGAATATAAAATTTCAACGAAATTTTCTATGGAAATATAATTTCGATGAAATTTTCAAGAAAATAAAATTTCGAAAAAATTTTCTATGAATAGATTTATATGAAATTTCCAGCAGAGCTATTTGGAAGTTTCTAAAGCGAAAGTAGAGTACCTCTGGTAAGAAGATAGGACCAAAGGAATGTCCCACTCTTTTTGGGGCAGCTTTCTTCTTGGTCAAGAGTGACCGATTTTTTTTCAGTTCCACGGACCGATTTGAGGTCCAATAAATCGGCTGCTGATTTAAATCACACCTTGGTAACTAAATAAACAAAATAACGAGCAACATCACAGTCAGTTTTACTCACATTATTCTCCGTGGTAAGCATTTTGGAGACACCCGTACGCGCGACCGTTTTAAAATCAGATGATTTTTAATGGCAGAATTTAAAGGAATCTATTATAACTGCACTATTCACCTACGTAAGACAGGTATCGTATTACTTCTATAGATTTTGACAATAGATCCTGAACCATCATTTGAGAACCACTGACTGAGTTGAGATATAAAACTAAGCTAAATCGATACTTAATCCTACCATAGTGTTATACGACAGTTTTTCAGGCTCCACTGTTCAATGTTTATTGTAGATTTCTGGTCGTTTGTTGTTTTAGTCTGTGGGCTCTGAAAGTTGATCTCTGCAACCAAAATGAATGTAAAGTCATTAGGCCAAACTGTAATTTGAGATTGTTTTCTTATTCGGTTGCCTGGGTTGACTTTTTCTCAAAAGACCAACTGGCAAGCGACAACAACCAAAATGTTGTGGGTTAATATATGGCATTGATGAAATCATTAATTTGTTGGATGTTATTTTTGGACATATTGGCAACTTGTTGGCTTACTAACTGGCTGCTTGAATGGATACATTTTCGGCTAGTAGCTGGTAGCCTGAGTAGGAAATATTTTATTCGCCATCACAGACAGCAAGTCTTTCACTGAATGTTCCGTGTTGAATGGTTATTATTGGAAGAGATTTTAAAATGTAATGGCCGTATGGAAATAGTAGCAAGTTATTTGGAACTTTGGAAAAGAAAGTTCATTTCGGAGCCGTCCTGCGATGATCGACACTTGGATTCAATCGAGATATTGGTTGGCGGTTTGCGATCACGATTGCCACAGTTGGTGGAGTTCTACCAAAAATGTCAGATTTTTTACTGTTTGGTAGATTGGTAGAATTCTTAATGTTTTAGTAGATTTTGCAAAATATTCATCCCGAATATTTTGACAAAATTTTCTATGGAAATAAAATTTTAACAAAATTTTCTATGGAAATAAAATTTTGACAAAAGTTTCTATAGAAATAAAATTTTGACAAATATTTCTATAGAAGTAAAATTTTGACAAATATTTCTATAGAAATAAAATTTTGACAAAATAGAAATATAGATATAAAATGTTGAAAAATTTTCTATAGAAATAAAATTTTGAAAAATTTTCTATAGAAAGAAAATCTTGACAAAATTTTCTATAGAAATAAAATTTTGAAAAAAAATTCTATGGAAATAAAATTTTGAGAAAATTTTCTATAGAAATAACATTTGTACAAAATTTTCTATAGAAATAACATTTTGACAAATATTTCTATAGAAATAAAATTTTGAGAAAATATAGAAATAAAATATTTATAAAATTTTGACAAATATTTCTATAGAAATAAAATTTTGACGAAATTTTCTATAGAAATAAAATATTGACAAATATTTCTATAGAAGTAAAATTTTGACAAATATTTCTATAGAAATAAAATTTTGACAAAATTTTCTATAGAAATAAAATTTTGACAAAATTTTCTATAGAAATAAAATTTTGACAAAATTTTCTATAGAAATAAAATTTTGACAAAATTTTCTATAGAAATAAAATTTTGACAAAATTTTCTATAGAAATAAAATTTTGACAAATATTTCTATAGAAATAAAATATTGACAAACATTTCTATAGAAATAAAATTTTGACAAAGTTTTCTATAGAAATAAAATTTTGATAAAATTTTCTATAGAAATAAAATTTTGGCAAAACTTTCTTTAGAAATAAAATTTTGGCAAAACTTTCTATAGAAATAAAATTTTGACAAAATTTTCTATAGAAATAAAATTTTGACAAAATTTTCTATAGAAATAAAATTTTGGCAAAATTTCTATAGAAATAGAATTTTGCCAAAATGTTCTATAGAAATAGAATTTTGCCAAAATGTTCTATAGAAATAAAATTTTGATAAAAAATTCTACCCTTTTTTGACATTCTGTTAAAGATTGGCATTAAAAATTTTTTAACAAACAAATTTTTTTGATGATAAAAGTTTAAAATTTTCGTAGAAAACTCTAATTTCGGCACACGTTTTCCAAACGTTTTTTTTCTTTGTGTATAGAGACCAATGCAGCTTTAAATTTAGGAAAAATAAAATTTAAATTACGATACAGATCGCATCTATGGAATTTTCATTCTCTTTTTGTGATATATTACTTCGAAGTAAAAATATTTTCTTATTTCCAAAAATCTTTAAACCAAAGATGCAAAATCCTCCAAGTAAGTCTTATATATTTGAAGCCTTTTTAACGTACATCTCAATATTCAATATTTCACTTAATTTAAGGACGATTTCGTTAAATCAATATTTTTTCTTCATTTTAAGGAAAATTTGCCTTATAAGGCAACTATAGTTCAAACACATACGACTTTAACAGAGGGACGCTAATTTCCAAAATTTGTGTCATAAATTTAATAAAAAATTTTGAAGCGAAGATTATAAACTATCGTTTACTTAAGATTTCATTATTTTAAAGAAATTTGATCTCGAGTACGTTTTTACCAACAATTACTAAGGCTGCGTAATCATTCGAGGCTTTCTATAGAAATAAAATTTTCACAAAATTTTCTATAGAAATAAAATTTTTACAAAATTTTCTATAGAAATAAAATTTTTGAAAAATTTTCTATAGAAGAAAATTTGACAAAATTTTCTATAGAAAAAAATTTTGGCAAACTTTTCTGTAGAAATAAAATTTTGACAACTTTAACAGAGGGCACTAATTTCCAAAATTTGTGTCATAAATTTAATAAAAAAAATTTGAAGCGAAGATTATAAACTATCGTTTACTTAAGATTTCATTATTTTAAAGAACTTTGATCTCGAGTTCGTTTTTATCAACAATTACTAAGGCTGCGTAATCATTCGAAGCTGATAGATTATATTTTAACAAAATTTTCTATAGAAATAAAATTTTGACAAAATTTTCTATAGAAATAAAATTTTTACAAAATTTTCTATAGAAATAAAATTTTTAAAAAATTTTCTATAGAAAAAAAAATTGACAAAATTTTCTATAGAAAAAATTTTTGGCAAAATTTTCTGTAGAAATAAAATTTTAACAAAATTTTCTATAGAAATAAAATTTTGACAAAATTTTCTATAGAAACAAAATATTCACAAAATTTTCTATAGAAATAAAATTTTGACAAAATTTCCTATAGAAATAAAATTTGTACAAAATTTTCTATAGAAATAAAATTTTTACAAAATGTTCTATAGAAATAAAATTTTGATAAAAAATGCTACCATTTTTGTTTTGATTCGGAGCCAAAGATGTGGCTCCTAAAAAATAACATTTCTAGGGACCTATGTAGCTTTAAATTTAGGATCATTAAAATTAAAATTAGGATACAGATCTCATCTATGGAATTTTCATTCTCTTTTTGTGATATATTACTTCGAAGTAAAAATATTTTCTTATTTCCAAAAATCTTTAAACCAAAGATGCAAAATCCTCCAAGTAAGTCTTATATATTTGAAGCCTTTTTATTGTACATCTCAACATTCAATATTTCACTTAATTTAAGGACGATTTCGTTAAATAAATATTTTTTTCTTTATTTTAAGGAAAATTTACCTTATAAGGCAACTCTAGTTAAAGACATACGACGTTGGCAGAAGGAATCAAATTTTCAAAATTTGTGACCTAAATTTAATAAAAAACAAGTAAGAAAAGTCTAAAGTCGGGCGGGGGCGACTATATTATACCCTGCACCACTTTGTAAATCCACATTTTCGATACTATATCAAATCCGTCAAATGTGTTGGGTGCTATATATAATGGTTTTTGTCCAAACTACATACATTTAAATCTGACTCCATCCGACCAAGTGTTATGTTTGTGCAAAATTTCAAGCAAATCAGGGTAAAACTCTGACTTCTGGGTCCATAGGGAGCTACCGTGGTCCAATGGTTAGCATGCCCGCCTTGCATACACACGGTCGTGGGTTCGATTCCTGCTTCGACCGAACACCAAAAAGTTATTCAGGAAATTGTGCCAAATTTGAAGGCGATTGGACTTAAACTGCGACCTAGACTTTGATCACAAAAATGTGTTCACAGACAGACGGACGGACAGACGAACATGGCTAGATCGACTCAGGGACCCACCTGAGCATTATTGCCAAAGACACCATGTGTCTATCTCGTGTCCTTCTGGGTGTTGCAAACATATGCACTAACTTATAATACCCTGTTCCACAATGTGGCGCAGGGTATAAAAATTTTGAAGCGAAGATTATAAACTTTCTTTTAATTAAAATTTCATTATTTTAAAGAAATTTGACCTTGAGCTCATTTTTATCAACAATTATTAATTATTAATAAAATTTAGGCTGCATAATCATTCGAAGCTGATAGATTATTACAAATGAAATCTATCGTTGAGATCCATGTTTCATTTATTATCACGAAATGGCCCGGAAATCCTTTAGAAATCCAACGTATACAGCACTGGGTATGGTTTCTAATGTGAAAGTTATTTTCTATCATTATTTGAGGATTTTTTTAATCTAATATTAATTAATTAAATGTTTAAAGTATTTATTTTATATATCGTGATTCATAGTAAACAAATCATGAAAAGTTATTATTATTCCCATTCGATTTTCCATAAACATTCAAAAATATTTCATTAGAAACTATCATTAGCTCCATCTATATTTCTGTACGGCATACAATTTAATTTCGATATTAGCTAAAAAATTTATAGCTCAATAAAGGTTAACTAGAATGATCACTGATCATTGGCAAAATTACCATGGAAGCCTGCCACTAAATGAGGCTAAAATACCAATAAATTGACATTTAACAGAAAAAAGCGACGCAATAAATGAAAGAAACAAAGATGATGATCAACAGCCAAGAAAAAGAAATCACAACAACGCTATAGTGGTAGTAGTAGTACTAGTAGACAAATAAACTAACGAATCAGCAACGAAGGAGCTACTCGTAGTATGCGAGTGTAGTTGATATTGATAGCCGACAACAAAGAAACAATCATCAATTGAATATCCATTTAATGTTCAATTATCTGTGGACAATTGACAATGTGACATGATATCAACAACATGTTGTGGTCATCGTTGTTGTTGTTGTTGTTGACATCGTTCATTGTCGTCGTCGTTGTTGTTTCAGATCGTTCATAATAGTAGTCATTTAGATCGCGTTTATCATATCATATTAAATTGCATGTACACATATGTATGTATCTACACATACATCATACTCATTTCTATTTACAAAGCCAAAACACATATGAGCCAGCTGAGAGATGAATCGCGAATATCCATTAGAGAAATTAGCAAGGCCCTGGTAGTAGTCATTCTATTCTTCACATTCTATCATTTTTGAAGTATCTGCATTTACGATTAATAGAGGAAAAGTTCTCTCATCTATACATTCTACAAGTCTTTGGCTGTCCTTAGAATAATATGGAATATTCAAACTAGTACGTAACGTTAGAAGAGCTCATAGAAATTTTCAGATCGATCCGCCTACTGACACGCCCACTGAAACCTTTAATATTTATACCCTGCACTAGACTGTGGTTTTGTAAAGGGTGATACGGTCAAAATTTGGTCAATATAAACTTGACGTATTTCTTTCAATTTTGCATTTAAAAACCTGAACACCCCTCATTTTGAAGGCGAGTGTGTGTAGAATGTTGCTCCTATTTTGATTTTGGAATTCACTCTTCAGTTGTCAAAATGCCGTCCAAGCAAGAAAAGCAGCGTATCAAAATTTTGCTCGCGCATCGCGAAAATCCGAGCTACTCGCACGCAAAGCTGGCAAAATCGCTAAAAGTTGCCAAATCAACCGTTACAAATGTAATTAAAGTGTTTGGGGAACGTTTGTCGACAGCCAGGAAGTCTGGATCGGGGGGAAATCGAAAATCGGAAGCCCCTGAGACGACAAAGAGGGTTGCCGGTAGTTTCACGCGAAACCCTAACCTCTCTCTCCGAGATGCCGCAAATAGGTCTACAACCGTGCGTCGAGCCAAAAAACGAGCCGGACTATCGACTTACAAGAAGGTAGTGACTCCAAATCGCGATGATAAACAAAATACGACGGCCAAAGCGCGATCCCGGAGGCTGTACACGACGATGCTGACGAAGTTTGACTGCGTGGTAATGGACGACGAAACCTACGTCAAAGCCGACTACAAGCAGCTTCCGGGACAGGAGTTTTATACGGCAAAAGGAAGGGGAAAGGTAGCAGATATTTTCAAGCACATAAAACTGTCAAAGTTCGCAAAGAAATATCTGGTTTGGCAAGCCTTCTGTACCTGTGGCTTGAACAGCAGCATTTTCATAGCTTCCGGGACTGTCAACCAAGAAATTTACGTGAAAGAGTGTTTGAATAAACGTCTGCTGCCTTTCCTGAAGAAACACGGTTGTTCCGTACTGTTTTGGCCGGATTTGGCATCTTGCCATTACGGTAAAAAGGCCATGGAGTGGTGCAGGTGGTTCCCAAGGACAAGAGCCCTCCCAACACGCCAGAGCTCCGCCCAATTGAGAAATACTGGGCTATTGTCAAGCGGAACCTAAAGAAGACCAAAAAAACTGCTAAGGACGAGCAGCAGTTCAAGGCAAACTGACTTTCTGCGGCGAAGAAGGTGCACAAGGTGGCTGTACAACATCTGATGGCAGGTGTCCAGCGTGAGGCCCGGCAATTCGGATTTGGAAAAGCGAAAGCCTAACTGAATATTTTTCCTGAATTTTATACTAATTGAACTTGAAAAAGAAATTTCATTTGATTTTTTTAAATAAACGATTTCACCAATTTACACGCGTTTTCCCTTGACTAAATTTTGATCACCAGATTTGACCTCCGCAGCCTCTTGGAAGACCAAAATCCATCTGATTCAGTTGAAATGTGGTACGTGGTGTTAATATATGGCCTCAAACACCCATGCAAAAATTGGTCGAAATCGGTCAATAATTATATATAGGCCCCATATAAACCGATCCCCAGATTTGACCTCCGGAGCCCTTTGGAAGAGCAAAATTCATCCGATTCGGTTGAAATTTGGTACGTGATGTTAGTATATGGTATCCACTAACTATGCAGGAATTGGTTCATATCAGTCCATAATTATATATAGCCCCCATATAAACCGATCCCCAGATTTGACCTCCGGTGCCTTTTGGAGAAGCAAAATTCATCCGATGTGGTTGAAATTTGGTACGTGGTGGTAGTATATGATATTTAACAAGTGGTCCATATCAGTCCAAAATCATATATAGCCCCCATATAAACCGATCCCGAGATTTGGTTTTGGATCCTCTTGGAGAAGCAAATTTCATCCGAGTCAGTTGAAATTTGATACATTGTGCTAGTATATGGCCGTTAACAACCATACCTTACTAGGTCCATATCGGTCTATAGTTGTATATAGCCCTCAGATAAATCAATCCCCAATCACACAAAAATTGGTCCATATCACGTTCATAATTCTATATAGCCCCGATATAAGCGACTCCATTTTTCAATTCTGGCTCTCTACGTACCGTGCAAAAGTCCATGTCGATCCGTAATTATTTGTAGACTTACCTATACATAACTTTTTTGTCTATACATACCACGTATGGACTAACTCACAATTTAGAAAACGATTTAAGATACCACAACCCAAGTAATTCGATTGTGGATGACAGTCTTTCGTAGAAGTTTCTACGCAATCCATGGTGGAGTGTACATAAGATTCGGCCTGGCCGAACTTACGGCCGTTTATACTTGTTGACTTTTAGTTGGCTGTGAAGTTAATATAAAGTATTTAAGAAAGTCATGTCCATTTACTCTACTTTATTAGAAAAATGTCCCCTATTTGCTATGATAATAAAATTGTATAAATAAAATATGTTTTTAATAAGTTTTTGAAATTTTCAAAAAACATTTAATTTAAAGGCGCGAAAGACAAAAAACTAAAAAGCTTAATATCTCAAAACTACTAAAATGGAGATAAGACCTTCGTGCTTAACACGGCAGTATATCTGTACTTATAAATAAATATAAAAATTAAAGTCCAGATATAATTATTCATTCCACCCTAGGATGGGAGATATACTAACTTGAACTATATGGAGTGTCCCATATCCCATGGATTCTAAATACTTAAGTGGCCATTTGTTTATTCTAAAAGCCAAGGATTGAATGCAAAGGACCTACACACAAATGTCTGTTACCGCCTTTTTTCAAAATTGAAACATATCATCCATGTTCCTTGTAACTTCTGTCACTACAGCTCCCATTCAATACCAATGGCAATGGGGCTGTTACTAGCAATCTACTTATTCATTTAATTCAATAAATATAAAATAAACAATAGTTTATATCGAGGGCAACAATAGTGGTTAGTTGTTTGGTTGGTTGGTCGATCCAAAGACGCGGTAAGTTGAAGAGAATAAAAAGAAATTAGATGACCACAATACAATACTGTCATGATTGTCTTCTCTTCTTTCGAACAGTTTAAACGCAAAGTAAACTCTAAAGGACATTTTCTTCGTTCAAACGAAAGAAATCAGACACACATAAGCGATATAGCAAACCGTCAACTATACAACACCGTATGTCCTTCATTGAAGCTAAATATCGTCTTTCCAACCGAGAATACATATGTACTTACATATGTTTCGAGCCAGCCATTTCAATGGCCTGTATATGTAAGTTCATACATGTTGAGTACTTAAAATAAAATGTCATATTGTCAATTTTTGTTAAACATTATCGACCATATTGTGGAGACATTTGTGCGGTTTTCATTATTGTCATAAAGGCACAGTGGTTTGCAATGTGACTTATTTGCTAATTCAAAAGAACAAAATGAGAGAGAGAGACTCCCTAAGTCTGTTGCCATAGGTTCGGCAGGGCCTAATATTGAATAACCTCCACAATAGGTCAAATTTAATAATTTCCGTTGAAATCCCATTTTTACCACTCTAAGAAGGGGTCATATTCTTTCTCTCGGTGTATACAGGAAGTTTTTTTAATTAAATTTTTTATAACATGCTGTTTATACCCTCCACCATAGGATGGGGGTAGGTTAACTTTGTCATTGTTTGTAACACTTCGATATATTGCTCTAAAACCCCATAAATTATATATATATATATATATATATATATATATATATATATATATATATATATATATATATATATATATATATATATATATATATATATATATATATATATATATTGAATAACCTCCACAATAGGTCAAATTTAATAATTTCCGTTGAAATCCCATTTTTACCACTCTAAGAAGGGGTCATATTCTTTCTCTCGGTGTATACAGGAAGTTTTTTTAATTAAATTTTTTATAACATGCTGTTTATACCCTCCACCATAGGATGGGGGTAGGTTAACTTTGTCATTGTTTGTAACACTTCGATATATTGCTCTAAAACCCCATAAATTATATATATATATATATATATATATATATATATATATATATATATATATATATATATATATATATATATATATATATATATATATATATATATATATATATATATATATATATATATATATATATATATATATATATATATATATATATATATATATATATATATATATATATATATATATATATATATATATATATATATATATATATATATATATATTCTGGGTCGTGGGAGTCGATCTAAGCATGTCCGCCCGTCTGTCCGTCTGTCCGTCTGAAATCACTCTAACTTCCGAACGAAACAAGCTATCGACTTGAAACTTGGCACAAGTTTCGGATGGTATTGCAAATGGGCCATATCGGTTCACGTTTACGTATAGCCCTCATATAAACGGACACCCAGATTTAGCTTGCGGAGCCTCTAAGAGAAGCATATTTCATCCGATCTGGCTGAAATTTGGTACATGGTGTTGGTATATGGTCTCTAACAACCATGAAAAAATTGGCCCACATCGGTCCATAATTATATATAGCCTCTATATAAACCGGTCCCCAGATATGGCTTGCGAAGTCTCAAAGAGAAGCAAATTTCATCCGATCCGGTTGAAATTTGGTACGTAGTGTTAATATATGGTCTATAACAACCATGCCTGAATTGATCCATATCGGTCCATAATTATATATAGCCCCCATATAAACCGATCCTCAGATTTTACCTCCGGAGCCTCTTGGAGGAACAAACTTCATCCGATCCGGTTGAAACTAAGTACGTGGTGTTGGTATATGGCCTCTAACAACCATGCAAAAATTGGTCCACATCGGTCAATAATTATATATAGCCCCCATATAAACCGATCCCCAGATTTGGATTGCGGAGCCTCTAAGAGAAGCAAATTTCATCCGATCCGGTTGTAATTTGGTACGTAGTGTTAATATATGGTCTCTAACAACCATGCCAGAATTGGTTCATATCGGTCCATAATTATATATTGCCCCCATATAAACCGATCCCCAGATTTGGCTTGCGGAGCCTCTAAGAGATGTAAATTTCATCCGATCGGGTTGAAATTTGGAACGTGGTGTTAGTATATGGTCTCTAACAACCATGCCAGAATTGGTCCATATCGGTTCATAATTATATATAGCCCCCATATAAACCGATCCCCAGATTTGGTCCTCTGGAGGAGCAAAATTCATCCGATCCGGTTGAAATTTGGTACATTTCGCTAGTATACGGCCGATAACAACCATGCCAAAATTGTTCCGTATTGATCTATATTATATATAGGCCCCAAATAAACCGATCCCCAATCACAGAAAAATCACGATTGCCACTCGAGCCAAAAATAATCTACCAAAATTTTATTGCCATAGAAAATTTTGTCAAAATTTTATTTCTATAAAAAATTTTGTCAACATTTTATGTCTTTAGGAAATTTTGTCAAAATATAATTTCTATACAAAATTTTGTCAAAAATTTATTTCTATAGAAAATTTTGTCAAAATTTTATATTTCTATAGAATATATTGTCAAAATTTTAGTTCTATAGAAAATGTTGTCAACATTTTATGTCTTTAGGAAATTTTGTGAAAATATAATTTCTATACAAAATTTTGTCAAAAATTTATTTCTATAGAAAAATTTGCCAAAATTGTATTTCTATAGAAAATTTTGTCAGAATTTTATTTCTGTAGAAAATGTTGTCAAAATTTTATATTTCTATAGAAAATTTTGTCAAAATTTTATTTCTATAGAAAATTTTGTCAACATTTTATGTCTTTAGGAAATTTTGTCAAAATATAATTTCTATACAAAATTTTGTCAAAAATTTATTTCTATAGAAAATTTTGTCAAAATTTTATATTTCTATAGAATATATTGTCAAAATTTTATTTCTATAGAAAATTTTGTCAACATTTTATGTCTTTAGGAAATTTTGTCAAAACTTTATTTCCATAGAAAATTTTGTCAAAATTTTATTTCCATAGAAAAATTTTGTCAGAATTTTATTTCTGTAGAACATTTTGTCAACATTTTATTTGTATAGAAAATTTTTGAAATATTTCATAGTTGGAGAGGAATATTTTGCAAAATCTTCCAAAACATCAAGAATTCTAACAATCTACCATTTTTTGGTAGACTCGTGTTCATAATTGTATATAGCCCCCATATAAAGCGAACCCCATATTTCAATTCTGGCTCTATAATTACAGCAAAAAAGTTCATATCGGTTCGTAATTATTTCTTCCCTATATATACCGGTCACGAACTTAATATATACGTATTTAATCATCCTTTCTTTTGTCTATTATATATCACCCGTATGGACTAACTTACAATTTAGATGATGGTGTTAAGAAGTTTTAAGATGCCTTGCCATCGGTCGCAACCCAAGTAATTTAATTATGGATGACCGTCTTTAGTAGAAGTTTCTACGCAACCCATGGTGGAGGGTACATAAGATTCGGCCTGGCCGGACTTACGACCGTATATTTGTTTCCTATTTTTCCTGGGTAATTTTAACGTTTTTAATAAAATGTCACAAATGCTTTAAATTTTGTCGAAAAAAAAATGAAAGAAATTTTGTCGAACGAAATGCTAAATCCATTCTACACTCATAGAAAAAAGTCTGCTAAAAACAGCAGTCGAAGTCTGCTGTTATATTTTTGTACTTCAGGGTCTAACGAACAACAATTTATAAAATTTTGAGGTTATAAATTTAAGAATCAAAAATAGTTTTTTTTTATATTTTTGCACTGTAATATACTTACAAGCTCCTGCACGCTCACAAAAAATCGCTTCTGTAACATATACTCCCAAACATATTTTGCTTCAAGCATATACATTTTTGGGTATTGCCCAAACATTTATATGTTTGATCTCTTCCAATATATAATATGTTTGAAAGCATATTAGTCTAAACAATATATGTTTGGGTAGTCTAAGTTTCAAACATTTTGTATTTTTGCATCCAAATTCAATAATGTTGTCTTCCAAAAAACAATATGTTATTATGTGAACATATAATATGTTTGGAAGCATTTTGCACCCAAAAATATTATATGCTTAAAAAAATTCTCCCAAACAATATTGTGCTCAAAATTTTTGTTATTTATTTATATATTTACAATCATAACGAATTATGAAAATAAACAGGTAATATAGGTGCTAACAACATAGGTTTTCGACCTGAATGCTCAAAATTTTGTTTCTGCCCAATTGTATATTCCCCCACATCTTTCTCACTTCCACGAGATTTTTTAGTTCTTAGCACCTTTTTCTGTAATACAAACATTGTAGAAGAAATTATTCAATTGTATGATTTTTTTATTTTAATTTTACCTTTTGCCGGACGGGGATTCGAACAGCGGACCACACAGTTTGTAAGGATCAAAGAAGTAGCTGATCAATTGCCCAAGGAAAAATAAAATGTTAATTTTGTAATAACAAGCAACAACCACCAACTTAATTCAATATCGCTCCCTGTTAAATAGCGCTCCAAGCTACTAAACACATATATGTTTATAGGCTATTTCTAAATTAATATATGTTTGCATCCAAACATTTTATATTTACAAACATTTTATGTCCCAAACATAATATGTTCTAACATATTAACATATATGTCCCAAACATGTTATGCTAGTTTATGAACATTATATGCTTGCACTCAAAAATATTGTGTTTAAAAATTTGTGTTCCAAACATATAATGTTTATAGCCAAACATATGAAAAACAGCCTTTTTCATCCGTGTATAGAATTAAAATTTTGACAACATTTTCTACAGAAATAAAATTTTGCCAAAATTTTCTATAGAAATAAAATTTTACAAAATTTTATATAGGAATAAAATTTCGACAAAATTTTTTATAAAAATAAAACTTTGACAAAATTTTCTATAGAAATAAAATTTTGCTAGTTTATTTTTGCTCGAGTGGCAAGCATGATTATGAACCGATATGGACCAATTTTTGTGTCATTGGGGATCGGCTATATATAACTATAGACCGATATGGACCAATTTTGGCATGGTTATTAGCGGCCATATATTAACACCACGTTGCAAATTTCAACCAGATCGGATGAATTTTGCTCGTCCAAGTGGCTCCGGAGTTCAAATCTGGGGATCGGTTTATATAGGGGCTATATATAATTATGGACTGATATGGACCAATTTTTTAATGATTCTTAGAGACTATATACTAATACCATGTACCAAATTTCAGCCGGTTCGGATGAAATTTGCTTCTCTTAGAGGATCCGCAAACCAAATCTGGGAATCGGTTTATATGGGGGCTATATATAATTATGAACCGATATGGACCAATTTTTGCATGGTTGTTAGAGGCCATATACTAAAACCATGTACCAAATTTCAGCCGGATCGGATGAAATTTGCTTCTCTTAGAGCAATCGCAAGCCAAATTTGGGGGTCCATTTATTTGGGGGCTATACGTAAAAGTGGACTGATATGGACTTTCGCATGGTTGTTAGAGACCACATATTAACACCATATACCAAATTTCAGCCGGATCGGATGAAATTTGCTTCTCTTAGAGCAATCGCAAGACAAATCTGAGGATCGGTTTATATGGGGGCTATATATAATTATGGATCGATGTGCACCAATTTTTGCATGGTTGTTAGGGATCATATGCTGACACCATGTACCAAATTTCAGCCGGATCGGATAAAATTTGCTTCTCTTAGAGGCTCCGCAAGCCAAATTTGGGGGTCCGTTTATATGGGGGCTATATATGATTATGGACCGATGTGGACCAATTTTTGCATGGTTGTTACAGACCCTAACGTCATGTACCAAAATTCAGCCGGATCGGATGAAATTTGCTTCTCTTAGAGGGTCTGCAAGCCAAATTTGGGGGTCCGTTTATATGGGGGCTATACGTAAAAGTGGACCGATCGATAGCTTGTTTCGTTCGGAAATTAGCGTGATTTCAACAGACGGACGGACGGACATGCTCAGATCGACTCAGAATTTCACCACGACCCAGAATATATATACTTTATGGGGTCTTAGAGCAATATTTCGATGTGTTACAAACGGAATGACAAAGTTAATATATCCCCATCCTATGGTGGAGGGTATAAAAAATCATTATTTTAATGATTTTTTATTTAATAAAGAAATACTTCATAATATTAATGGACGTTTTCATTTCGTTACATTAATGGTAAATTTTCATTGGCTCAATCTTAATGACAGTTTCTTTGTGTGCAAGAATTGTGCCTAAGTGATAAGTGATGCCGTCAAACTTATAACATATAAAGGGTAATTTATTTAGCTATTATATTTTTGGCAATAGTGGTTTAAGCCGCTGACGCACGTCAGCAGTCTATATTAAACCATGAATCATCATACAAACGAAGAAATGCGAAAACTGTTAAGAAAGTTTATAGTCCACTTGAATTCGACTCAAAGGGTACCTAAATAAACAGAATTGTCGGTTTTTTGAGTGAAGATCAGCCAGAAGCATTGCTTCCAATGCATCCAGTAAACTTCATAGTTTGGTGCGGTGTAGTGGATGGTGGCATCATTGGACTGTACTTCTACCTACATCGCGCGAATTTAGTGCCTTTATATTTTGTGGGGCTATGTTAAAGCTCATGTCTATATAGACGGGCTTCATTTGACGCATTGGAAGACAACATTAACCCGAATTGTGATGTAATTATATTTTTCGAATTTTGAAATGTCAATAGTATGTTTATCAGCGATCAACACGAGAAGATTTAGTCAGGGTCTAATGTGTGTCGCACCATATGGTCACGCTAGTACAGCCCGGGTTAAAAGCATTTCATAGATAACGGCGGATATGTTTCAAAGAGTATGTCAAAATTGAACTAAGCGGATGGACCATTTGAGGTGCAGTCGTGATCAATATTTGCATGAAATAATCTTCAAACATTAAATTATATGGATCATAGTAACGATTTAAATAAAGATTTCATGATTTTTTCTGAATTTGTTGTCTGTTTTTTTTTTGTTAATTTTCCTATAGCTCTTAAAAAATCAGTCTTTATTGATTTTGAACTTCTTGCGTAAAGGATTTATATATAAAAAATTTTGCGATAGATGCGGCGGACCGAAGCCTCTGAAAAATACTCTGGAGTATAAACGACTCAACAAAATAGAGAGAAACATTGCCATTGACTACATCTATTGAGAAGGTGCTATTACTTGGAAATTATACGGATGAATCATCCACCAATACTCATACTATAGAAGCCCAACAGCTACAGAAAACTATGCTAGAATCGAGTATCAAATTGAATAACCCAATACAAGAATGAATTACATTTCGGACTTCCTTTGGGAATTGCGCAATATACAAGAACTTGGTACAACCTTCGCAATATTCGCAATCTGTTTAATATTCCTTTAAGAGAATTCTAGCTATTCTTTTAAGACAATTCTCACTAGTGCAAAACTTGATAGCCACAGTGCATGTCTTCCGTCATTGATAGCGGTAACTTTGATAGACTATTTTTCGATATAATTTTTATTTGTTTAGTGTCTCGACAATCCACCTCTTGTTGTACATATAAATCAAATTAACTTTAATCGATACGTTGACATCCTTCGGACGATGGCTTTGTGTTGTTGTTTTTTTTTTTTTCTTTGTTTGTACCTTCTATTATATCGGTAATACTATTTTTTCCTTTACCAATCAACTAAAGAGGCAATTAGAACATAACCTCCTTCCCCATGAGCTCCTTAGGCAGAGGACACATCTAACATGTGTCAACCATTTGACAGTTGTAATTGTTTTGGTCTGATAATATTGTTACAGTCGTTTGTACATTCTCAGGCGCGCTCTCTCTCTCTCTAATACACTGTGATTATGGGTAGAATAAATTAGTCACTCGGTTTGTCTTACAAAATCCAAAAATTATACATCATTTTGAGTTGATCTAGCTCCGTCCGTACACTGTTAGAAAAATATGTTTTTCATATGTTCCGATATAAACAAAATGTGTTTCGGGCACAATTTTAAAAACACAATATATTTAAGTGCAAACATGTAATGTTCCTAAACTAACATAAAATGTTTGGGACATCTATATTAATATGTTAGAATATATTATGTTTGGGGCATGAATGTTTCATAAAAATCATATGTGTGAATGCAATAGAGATGGAAACCGGGGAGTTGACGAAATATATCAACATAACACAGCAAAAGAATCAAAAGAGAACAATGTCTGTGAAACCACTTTCGGAAAACTGTTTTATGATAAGGCCAAAAATTTGATATGCTTAAGTTTAAATATTATTTAATTTGAATAAAGAGAATGGACATTCGGAACCAAGAGAATAGACATTTGAAAAACAAACAGCATATGTTTTCGCCTTGAGAGCAGCATTTTATGTATGTGTGGACATGTGTTTTGTTTATCATTTTGGCATTATGGGCACAATTTTTTTCTTGGTTCGTTAAAAGAAATCAGGGGTCTTCAGCAAAATAACGAAAGGGCACTATACTCTTTCTAGAGTTAGGACAATAAAATAAAAAAGGAGGAAATAGTGAAAAATTAAACAGTAAAATGTATAAAAACAAAGTTTAGTTCCTCTTTATTAATAAGTAGTCCACGAGGAGTTGACGCACACCTTCAAATATAAAAGCGGGCATTAAGTTCGAGTTTTGCAGCTAAAACAATTTAAAAAGTTTATTTTCTTTAAAATGAATTATTAAAGAAAAATAAAAGGCATTTTAGAGCGATGGTTTTAAATGCTAGTAAAAAACTGTTCACGCCTAAATACATTTATGTTTGTATTATAAAATTATTTATATATGTTTATACTCGACTCCACGTTCATCTTTTGTTAGAGTTTTTGAATTCCTTCCAAATTTTAAAGTTAAATTAAAAAAAAAAGTGTTCGTTCGGAGCAGGGATTGAACCCACGACCCTTTGCATGAAAGGCAGACATGCTAACCACTGCTCCACGTGGCAAACAAATGTATGTTTCTGCTAAATAATGTTATGTTTGCATGGGCTCGTGGGCGCTGCAAACTATGCTATATAAATGTAACTTATAACGATAATTATCTACTGGTGACTATAACAGCTACGTAGCCCAGTGGATAGTGTGCTGGCTTACAAACTGTGTGGTCCTCGGTTCGATTCTCCGTGCAGGCGAAAGGTAAAATTTAAAAAATTTATAAAGTGAATAATTTCTTCAACATTATTTGTATTACAGAAAAAGGTGCCAAGAACTAAAAAATTTCGTGGAAGTGAAAATTACGAGTATGTTAGGGAATGAGCACAATCGTCTTTGGGAAAAATTCTTCCAAGCATATAATATTTTTGGGCTCAAAATGCTTCCAAACATATAATATGTTCACATAAAACAAACATATTAATGTTTCGGCAGTATCCAATAATATATGTGCTTCCTGCAAAATATGTTTGGAACATATGTTAAAGAAGCGACTTTTTTTGAGGGTGTAGGTTGAAATCACGTTAACTATCGAACTATATACTAGGTGGTTGATATGTAATGTAACAAAGTATAGCGATGTATACTTTTTTCATTTTAATTTTATTGTTCTAAAGCAAAAATGTCAGAAATAATATTAAATGTTAACATCGGTTTAAATTTGTCCTTGAGGCCTCAAATAGCCGCCAAAGCCATCACACGTTGCACGAAAATGGCTCTACGGTATTTTGGTCCATTCCTGGCGATGCGTCGACTTGAAATGATCGGCACTTTAAGATTTCTTAGTGCTAACCTCACTCTCCAAAATGCTTCAAGATTTTAAGCCATTCTTAGATGATGCGTGCTGTGTTCTGTTGAAATGTCCATGGTCTGCGGCCTAAATGCTTTTTTCTGTCCAGAGCTTCAATACTGTCTTAAGACATTATGACGATAATATTCAGCATTTATTTTGAACCCACGGTCGATGAATACGATCATAGACTGTCGCAAATATCTCAAAAAAAATGGATGAGCGGTACAATATTCACCTAATATGATGCTTCGTAATAGGACCATACCAGGGAACTGTGAAGTGGATGAGACAGCAAGGTTAGGAACCAAGGGTAGAACCTTCCATATTCCAGAGGAACTGAACTCTGTTGGTACACTCAAAAAAAGTGAACTCTCTATTTCACTAAAGCCAATTTAACTATATTTTAGATCATGGAATTATTATGTTTGGAGAACGCTTCCTGTACTCTAATAATTTTTTGAGTACGTTAGTTAAATGAACTAAAAAGCAGAAAAAAATATGCACAAATAACGCATAAAGATTTACTAAATTCGTATTTTTCACAAAGTAGTTCATTATATCTTTAAATTTTACTATAAATACGTCCATCATGAACTTCGGAACTGACACTAAAGACATTCTTGCAATTTTCAACTCCAATTTTTTCCTTCAAACTACAAAATTTTCTTTATCATATGAAAACAAGTATATACGGCCGTAAGTTCGTCTAAGCCGAATCTTATGTACACTCCGCCATGGATTACGTAGAAGCTTCTACTAAAGACTGTCATCCACAATCGAATTACTTGGGTTGTGGTAACAATTGCCTCTGGCAAGTTATCTTAAAACTTCTTTAATACCGCACTGAAAAACAGTGAACCCATCATAAAGAAAAAAATTGGTTAGTTTTAGAAAATTTAGAATATTTTTTGAAAATTTTAACTGAATAGTATTACAAACGCTGACACCACTCCAATATCACAAAAATAAGTAAATATTTTTCGACAAATTCAAGAAAATTTATTAGACATAATTAATTTTTTTCACTTCTTAAAGAAAATTTTGTAGTTTGAAGGAAAAAATTAGTGTTCAAAATTGCAAGAATGTCTTTAGTGCCATACGAAATTCATGATGTGTATAATTGCTTCCTCTGCTTTAGTTAATTTAACTAAAGTAAGCAAACAATTATTAAAGTCGTGGAAACTTTCTTAAAACGTAATAATTTCGTGAAATAAAATAGTATTAAATCAGCTTTAGTGAAATATAGTGTTCACTTTTTTTTGAGTGCGTCTTCTAAAATGTAAGTTAGTCCATACGGGTGATATATTAAACAAAAAAAATGGCCGATTAAATACGTATATAATTCAGTTCGACAAAATTTTCTATAGAAATAAAATTTCGACAAAACGTTCTATAGTAATAAAATTTTGACAAAATTTTCTATAGTAATAACATTTTGACAAAATTTTCTATAGAAAAAAAATTTTGACAAAACTTTCTATAGTAATAAAATTTTGACAAAACTTTCTATAGTAATAAAATTTTGAAAATATTTTCTATAGAAATAAAATTTTGACAAAATTTTCTATAGAAATAAAATTTTGACAAAACTTTCTATAGTAATAAAATTTTGAAAACATTTTCAATACACATCAAATTTTGACAAAATTTTCGATAGAAATAAAATTTTGACAAAATTTTCTTTAGAAATAAAATTTTGACCAAATTTTCCATAGATATAAAATATTGACAAAACTTTCTATAGTAATAAAATTTAGACAAAATTTTCCATAGAAATAAAATTTTGACAAAATTTTCTATAGAAATAAAATTTTGACAAAACTTTCTATAGTAATAAAATTTTGACAAAATTTTGTATAGAAACAAAATTTTGACAAAATTGTCCATAGAAATAAAATTTTGACAAAACGTTCTATAGTAATAAAATTTTGACAAAATTTTCTATAGAAATAAAATTTTGACAAAATTTTCTATAGAAATAAAATGTTGAAAAAATTGTCTATAGAAATAAAATTTTGAAAAAAATTTCTATAGAAATAAAATTTTGACAATATTTTCTATAGAAATAAAATTTTGACAAAATTTTCTATAGAATTAAAATTTTGGTAGATTAATTTTGGCGATATGGACTAATTTTTGTGTGATTGGCCATCGGCTATATATAACTATAGACCGATATGGACCAATTTTTGCATGGCTTTTAACGGCCATATACTAGCGCAATGTACCAAATTTCAACTGAATCGGATAAATTTTGCTCCTCCAAGAGGTTCCGGAGGTCAAATCTGGCGATCGATTTATATGGGGGCTATATATAATTATGGACCGCTATGGACCAATTTTTGGCTGGTTGTTAGAGACAATATACTAACACCACGTACCAAATTTCAACCGGATCGGATGAATTTTGCTCCTCCAAGAGGCTACGGAGGTCAAATCTGGCGATCGATTTATATGGGGGTTACCGCTATGAACCAATTTTTGGCTGGTTGTTAGAGACTATATACTAACAAATTTCAACCGGATCGGATGAGTTTTTCTCCTCCAAGATGCTCCGGAGGTCAAATCTTGGGGATCGGTTTATATGGGGGCTATATATAATGACCGATATGGACCAATTTTTGCATGGTTTTTAGAGACCATATACTAACACCATGTACCAAATTTCAACCGGATCGGATGAGTTTTGCTCCTCCAAGAGGCTCCGGAGATCAAATCTGGGGATCGGTTTATATGGGGGCTATATATAATTATGGATCGATATTGACCAATTTTTGCATTGTTGTTAGAGACCATATACTAAAACCACATACCAAATTTCAACCGGATTGGATGAATTTTGCTCCTCCAAGAGGCTCCGCAAGCCAAATCAGGGGGTCGGTTTATATGAGGGCTATACGTAAAAGTAGTCCGATATAACCCATTTGCAATACCATCCGACCTACATCAATAACAACTACTTACTCCGTCCGTCTGATTTCAACAGACGGACGGGCATGCTTAAATCGACTCAGAATTTCACCACGACCCAGAATATATATACTTTATGGGGTCTTACAACAATATTGCGATGTGTTACAAACGGAATGACAAAGTTAATATACCCCCCATCCTATGGTGGAGGGTATAAAAATGAATTATGTTTTATACATTTTCTTGAATTTATCGAAAAATATTAACTTATTTTTGTGATATCGGTGTGATGCCTGCGTTTGTAATACTGTTTAGTTAAAATTTTCTAACAATTTTCTAAATTTTCTAAAATTAGCCAAAAGTTCTCTTCCTGGTTGGTTCACGGTTTTTCAGTGTATCAAATATCTCAGGTTGATTCTACAGACGAAAGTAATCGGTGAAAAGTAGAAGTGGCCACACTCAAAGAAAAAATACTTTCGTCCAGAAAAAAAATTAGATAAACAAAATTCCCCTTTATTATAAAATATATAACACACATTGCAAATATTTTTCCAATCTTTTTTTATTTTTCCATTTTTTTAGGTTTGATTTCAGTTGTTTTGATCATCAATTTTCCTTTAAATAAACTTTTTTGACGTAAAAAGAAAACTTCGTATGTCTAAAATTTCGTTCTTCAGAAAAGAAAACTTTTCTCTCAGTATATTACATATATAATATATATAATATAGGCATTTGTAGCTAATGTCGTATCGCAATGAAATGAATAGTATAAGTAAGCCTGAAACATAGCGGACTTAAACCTAACCTAATGGTTGCTACTCTTGTCATAGATTGGAGTTAGTTTTTTTCATAAAGAAAAACTTTATAACAAAGGAGAAGTTCCTTTGCCAAAAATTTCGTTCCCGAGGTAAGTATATTTATTTGTTTAGGTGTAGATCCTTGCGTTACGAATTTTTATCTTCATCTAAAGTGCTTTTATGCCATCTTCAGCGGAAGGTACTTAAAATTCGTTGAGACTGACTTATACTTATAGTTATATTCTCTATCTTTCTCTCTCTCTCTCTCTCTCTCTCTCTCTCTCTGTCCCTCTTTGCCTTCATCAAAGTAACCCTGAAGCCAGGACATATATGTTTGCTTAACCATCTAACAGACCGTTTGACTATCACATGTGACAATAATATAGGCATTGATAATCAACTACCGACAATTTGAATAAATAAGGGAAATTGAAATCGAATTGAATTGAATTTAAAAACTAGCCCAGATATAACGAGATGTGTTTAGTATTATATATACAAATTTCATGTAAATTTCTTGGACATTGAACATAGAGGTTCATCGAATTTACTCTCCGGCAATTGAAAACAATGCTTTTCTCCTCTCCTCATATGTCCTTGTTGGATGGACTTCATATTTCCATGGCACGATAAGACCACCATTAAGTAACTCTACTCTAACAATAGTTGATTGATATTTTAAACTGATTAAATGCCACTTGTCGGCATACATATTTAATTTTTGTGTTGTTTTTTGTTTATTCCACAAATGACCTGTCTCGCTATTGTCTATCCATGGTTGGTGCCTCAATTTCATTGATTGTCGACGACGATATGGTTCGTCCGTCAGTCCTTCTACCACTGGGCTTGATTGCTGGCTATGTCGCTTAATTATAGTTTTATATGAAAACAATTTATAAACTAATCAATATTAATTAGTTAATTATAAACATTTTGCTCAGTTGGCAATTGTCATCGATTTTTCCACGATTATCTATCTGTGTGTGTGTGTGTGTGTGTGTGTGTGTGGAAAGCCACACTCGTCGTATTGGCAGGTGCTTGCTGACAATTTCATTAATTTAATTCACAGATAATTGTATTTTTTTTTTGCATTTTCTATGTGGAATAGTTTGCAATTCTGTTTACATCAACCGGAAGCTCTCATCGGTTTATTGAAACGTGATATTAATTGAGATTTTAGATGGCAACTTATTGAGATTAAAATGTAATGTAAATAGAGAGATAATATTAAATTAATTATATAATATTATAAATTAATATTATAGAGAGATTGTATTAAATTACATATAATTTATTTTGTAAGTCAGTAAGTGTCTCTTGTAATCTATTAACTCTGCAATAGAGTTCTTTTTAGAAAATTGTAGTTTTTCTCTAGTCGCCTGGAGTCACATAAGTGTGGGTTTTGGGATCATATGTGGACATACCGAGACGTGACCATTGGCATAGCTAGAGGGATGCTGGGGAGGGCTACGCCCCCTAGTAAAATTTTAGAGTTCTGATATTCTGACATGTATAGCCATGTATCTTCCTGGCTCAAATAAAATTTTAAAAATGGAAGAAAATCGGGTGATAAGAGCAACCTCTAGAACAACCTTCCGCTCATTTACTTTAGTTTATTTTAAAGAAAATAAAAATTTTGAATTGGTGCTTTGCATCAATAACTTTTCAAGTTATAATAAAATGTGCCGAAAACAAAAATATTTATTTCTTATGTCGACTTGAGGTCCTTTTCTAATTGTTAATTATTAATTAATTATTTTAAAGACTCTGATAGCACGTGAAGAAAAAAAATTAGGAAAATAACCTTCTATGTATATTCAAATTTGTCTCCTAGTAACATGCATTCAAAACTCATGTTGCATCGCGTCCAAACATTGCTTAAAAATTCGACAACAACACCAGAAAAAATTTGATATGTGAAGGCCAGATTTGATCGAAATCCGAGCCTCAGTGATATAAAACTTGCTCGTGTTCTGAATATATTAAGAAGTGAGTTTTGATTAAAGCCATTGCAGTTTCAATAAGTGCAAGAGCTCACCGATTCGCAAAAAAAGTTAGACTGAAAAGAGCCAAGGAATTGCTTCGCTTTCACGAAAGTGGCCAGTTACCGAAATTTGATTTCTCCACTTGGAAGTCCTTCCAAATTCAGCAGTTTGTAAACGAACAGTTCAGTTTGTGAATAACAAATGCCAAAGTGGTCATAGGAAATTTGCACTTTCGATGCACCACCAGAACTCAAGCGCCGCTTTTGGACGCAGAGAAAAAAATTTGCTGCACTGGCACTTTCTCTTGTATTCATCGACTGTGAGATCAAAATAAATGTCGAAAAGTAGGCCTCAGATCTTGGACATTCCAACAGGACTCAACACTATCGCACTCACCACGCGTCAAACAGGAATGGCTTAAAATGGTGGTTCCTCGCTCCATTTCTACCACACATGTTGTTTTCTCTCTACCAAAATCTACCAAAATTTGAACCAAAATCTACCAAATTAAAAAATCTTATTCTGAAGTTGTTAAAAATTTTTTTGTGGTTACTACATCAAATGTTATTTTATTAGCAAAAAATATATGAATTTATAGAAAATTTTGTTAAAATTTTATTTATGTAGAAAATTTTGTCAAAATTTTATTTCTATAGAAAATGTTGTCAAAATTTTATTTCTATAGAACTTTTTGTCTAAATTTTATTTCTAGAGAAAATTTTGTCAAAATGTTATTTCTATAGAACATTTTTGCAAAATTTTATTTCTATAGAAAATGTTTGCAAAATTTCTCTTTATATAGAAAATTTTTGCAAAATTTTATTTCAATAGAAAATTTTGTCAAAATTTTATTTCTTAGAAAATTTTGTCAAAATTCTATTTCTATAGAAAATTTTGTCACAATTTTATTTCTATAGAAAATTATTGCAAAATTTTATTTCTCTAGAAAAAATTGTCAAAATTTTATTTCTATAGAAAATTTTGTCAACATTTTATTTCTATAGAACATTTTTGCAAAATTTTATTTCTATAGAAAATTTTGTCAAAATTTTATTTCTACAAAAAAATTTGTCAAAATTTTATTTCTATAGAAAATGTTGTCAAAATTTCTATTTATATAGAAAATTTTTGCAAAATTTTATTTCCATAGAAAATGAGGTCAAAATTTTCTTTCTATAGAAAATTTTGTCAAAATTTTATTTCCATAGAAAATGAGACCAAAATTTTATTTCTATAGAAAATTTTGTCAAAATTTTTTTCTATAGAAAATTTTGTCAAAAAAATTTTTTTTAAGAAAATTTTTACAAAATTTGTTTTTATAGAAAATTTTTGCAAAATTTTATTTCTAGAAAATTTTTGCAAAATTTTATTTGTATAGAAAATTTTTGCAAAATTTCATTTCTATACAAAATTTTGTCAAAATTCTATATCCATAAAAAATTTTGTCAACATTCTATTTAAATATAAAATGTTGCCAAAATTTTATTTCTAAAGAAAATTTTGTCAGAATATTATTTCTATAGAAAATGTCGTCAAAAAATTTTTTAGAAAATGTGTCAAAATTTTATTTATATAGAAAATTTTTGCATTATTTTATTTCTTAGAAAATTTTGTCAAAATTTTATTTCTATAGAAAATTTTGTCAAAATTTTATTTCTATAGAAAATTATTGCAAAATTTTATTTCTTTAGAAAAAATTGTCAAAATTTTATTTCTATAGAAAATTTTGTCAAAATTTTATTTCTATAGAACATTTTTGCAAAATTTTATTTCTATAGAAAATGTTAGCAAAATTTCTCTTTATATAGAAAATTTTTGCAAAACTTTATTTCCATAGAAAATTTTTGCAAAACTTTATTTCTATAGAAAATTTTGTCAAAATTTTATGTCTGTAGAAAATGAGGTCAACATTTTTTTCTATAGGAAATATAGTCAAAATTTTATTTCTATAGAAAATATTGTCAAAATATTATTTCTATGGAAATTTTGTCAAAATTTTATTTCAATAGAAAGTTCCTTCAAAATGTTATTTCTTTAGAAAAAAATTGTGAAAATTTTATTTCTATAGATAATTTTGTCAAAATTTTATTTCTATAGAAAATTTTATCAAAATATTATTTCTATAGAAAATGTTTGCAAAATTTAATTTCTATAGAAAATTATTGCAAAATTTTATTTATCTAAAAAATTTTGTCAACATTTTATTTCTATAGAAAATGAGGTCAAAATTTTCTTTCTATAGGAAATTTAGTCAAAATTTTATTTCAATAGAAAATGTTGTCAAAATTTTATTTCTATAGAAATTTTTGTCTAAATTTTATTTCTAGAGAAAATTTTGTCAAAATGTTATTTCTATAGAACATTTTTGCAAAATTTTATTTCTATAGAAAATTATTGCAAAATTTTATTTCTATAGAAAATTATTGCAAAATTTTATTTCTTTAAAAAATTTTGTCAAAATTTTATTTCTATAGAATATTTTGTCAAAATTTTTTTCTATAGAAAATTTTGTCAAAATTTTTTTCTATAGAAAATTTTGTCAAAATTTTTTTCTATAGAAAATTTTTACAAAATTTGTTTTTATAGAAAATTTTTGCAAAATGTTATTTCTAGAAAATTTTTGCAAAATTTTATTTCTATAGAAAATTTTTGTTAAAATTTTATTTCTATAGAAAATGTTGTCAAAATTTTATTTCTACAAAAAAAAATTGTCAAAATATTATTTCTATAGAAAATGTTGTCAAAATTTTATTTGCATAGAAAATTTTGTCAAAAATTTATTTCGATAGAAAATTTTGTTAAAATTTTATTTGTATAGAAATTGTTTGAAAAATTTTATTTCTATAGAAAATTTTTGCTAAACTTTATTTCGATAGAAAATTTTGTCAAAATTTTATTTATATAGAAAATTATTGCAAAATTTTATTTCTTTAGAAAATTTTGTCAAAATTTTATTTCTATAGAAAATGAGGTCAAAATTTTATTTCTATAGGAAATGTAGCAAAATTTTTATTTCTATAGAAAATATTGTCAAAATATTATTTCTATGGAAATTATGTCAAAATTTTATTTCAATAGAAAATGCTGTCAATAGAAATAGAAATTTTTGTCTAAATTTTATTTCTAGAGAAAATTTTGTCAAAATTTTATTTCTATAGAAAATGTTTGCAAAATTTTATTTCCATACAAAATTATTGCAAAATATTATTTCTATAGAAATTTTTGTCAAAATTTTATTTCTAGAGAAATTTTTTTGCAAAATTTGTTTTTTTTTAGAAAATTTTTGCAAAATTTTGTTTGAAAATTTTTGCGAAATTTTATTTCTATAGAAAATGAGGTCAAAATTTTCTTTCTATAGGAAATGTAGTCAAAATTTTATTTCTACAAAAAAATTTGTCAAAATTTTATTTCTATAGAAAATTTTGTCAGAATTTTTTTCTATAGAAAATTTTATCAAAATTTTATTTCTATAGAAAATTTTGTCAAACTTTTTTTCTATAGAAATTTTTTACAAACTTTGTTTTTATAGAAAATTTTGTCAAAATTTTATTTCTAGAAAATTTTTGCAAAATTTTATTTCTATAGAAAATTTTTGCAAAATTTTATTTCTATACAAAATTTTGTCGAAATTTTATATCTATAGAAAATTTTGTCAACATTTTATTTAAATAGAAAATGTTGTCAAAAATTTAATTTCTAAAGAAAATTTTTGCAAAATTTTATTTCTATAGATAATTTTGTCAAAATTTTATTTCTATAGAAAATTTTGTAAAAATTGTATTGCTATAATTTATTTCTATAGAAAATTTCTTCAATATTACTACCAAAGTGTCGATCATCGGAAGACGTCGCTTCGCAGAGAATGGGCCAAATTTCCGCAGAACGACTTTCTTGCAGCATGTGATGGCTTTGTCGGTTGTTTGAAGTCTATAATTCGTGCCAAAGGTAGCCAATTCCAATAAATATAAACTAATTTTAAAATGAAATGTTATTTACAACATTATTGGTTTTGAATAATAAAAAAATGGAAAATATAAAACTTTACTTTATTGCATTACATATCAGCCACCATATACATCCCTAACAGGAATATACAAATTGCTAAAATAAAAAATTATGGATACTACTTCAGAAAATCTCTAACATCTTCAATTATTTAAAGTCGATTATGAATACATTCGCGTGCCTGAATTCGTTTTTTACTCTTCCAATCAAAATTCGATGTTCAAACAGGCCTCAATAATCTAGAAATTTAAGAGGGGCAGGGGTACAAATCAATTATGTTTATTATATGTTTACCAAGGAAAAAACATGATAAACAACCAAATTTATGTAAATTCTATGTATTTTTATAATGGCCAATAGTTATGAGCAAACGCAAAACCCCCCAAAAAAAATAAACAAAAAAAACTCCTTCCAATTGCAAAGTGGTTAACGTTTACAACGAATTGACCTTACGATCTTCAGCCAATGAAAAAAATTAGGGGGCCATTGGACAAAACGATTATGAGGTGGAGGAGGAAATTTTGTTAGATTTTTATTTGGTGAGAAAATAAAGAGTCCAACAAAATTGTTTTCGTCTACAGGTGGTGATGCTAGTGGTGGAGGCGGTATTGGCGATGGGCCATAGCATTTTTGGGAAGAATCTTGATGTTTGTGGTAGGTCTTTGTTTTTTGTTAGCCAGGTCCATAGCTAGTTGGCTGGTATGGCGTTTTAGTGGCATATCATGGATCACCATCATCATCATGATAATCTCCGCAGTTTAGGATGAGCTGATTGCTTTGCTGGCAATTTTTCTTTCCATTTCGGTGAAATATGAAAAAAAAACGATTTGTCCGTTGGTGATGGTAACAAATGTTCTGACAAACACCTCATTTCAAACGGTATTGGGAAGTTGATAATCCTTTAAGGCCTTTGGGTATAGTGTTCGGACATGATCTTTTGCACAGATGGAAAGAAATAGATGAAGAAATAAAAGTAAGAGGAGATATGAAAAACAATATTTTGGGCAGAATGGAAAAAGCCTCGAAGCTTTAAAAATATTTATATTTTTTAATATTTTAATGGATTATCATATCTAGGGTAGTTGATGGTTCTAAGCACAACCCTCCAAATATAGAATTCAAGGGAACATATTACAATTTGGCATGAAGATGCCACAGTCACAAGGGAATCATATATCATATCAATGAATGATTTCTGATAAGTGACCTCCTTCTTAGAGTCGAATTTAAGTGTAGACATGGTAAGGATTGCTATTACAGCTCTACCAAAGTTTCAAAAAATCAACGTCCCCGCTATGATGTTATTTATTAAGTTTCTATAGTTTAGAGATCCGATTTTGACTAAATATTGCATATTGGATTTTAACCCAATAAATTGTTCCTATTTGGAATAAAATGGTCATCGGCTAATAATAGTATAGTTTTCATGAAAATAAACCATAAAAATTGCTTAATTTTTTACTAACGAATCAACCACTGCAGCTCTGGATGCTTTGATGGGAATTTGCCCACTTTCACAGAAAAAAAGTCTTTTGTAAAACTGATGGTAAAATGAACTAATATTTATTGCAAAAATTTTATTTTGTTTTAGTTTATTTTTAAAATTTTGTAAGAAATTTTCCCCAGCCCAACGAGGTTTTCTTTATTCGAAGTATGTCTCAAAAATTTTATGAACTAAATGACAGTAAAATTTCAATGGTATACAAATTCGTTCAATTCTAACTTCTCAAAAATAATAAGAATGAACTACAGCGTGGCTAAAATGGGAATGATCTGGCACCTACGATTTTTCTTTCTTTTTAGTTCATTTTTATACCCTTCACCACTACTGTGGTACAGGGTATAATAAGTTTGTGCATTTGTATGTAACGCCAAGAAATAGTGGTCATACACGGATGAAAAAGACTGTTTTTCATATGTTTGGCTATAAACATTATATGTTTGGAACACAAATTTTTAAACACAATATTTTTGAGTGCAAGCATATAATGTTCATAAACTAGCATAACATGTTTGGGACATATATGTTAATATGTTAGAACATATTATGTTTGGGACATAAAATGTTTGTAAATATAATATGCTTGGATGCAAACATATATTAATTTAGAAATAGCCTATAAACATATATGTGTTTAGTAGCTTGGAGCGCTATTTAACAGGGAGAGATATTGAATTAAGTTGGTGGTTGTTGCTTGTTATTACAAAATTAACATTTTATTTTTCCTTGGGCAATTGATCAGCTACTTCTTTGATCCTTAAAAACTGTGTGGTCCGCTGTTCGAATCCCCGTCCGGCAAAAGGTAAAATTAAAATAAAAAAATCATACAATTGAATAATTTCTTCTACAATGTTTGTATTACAGAAAAAGGTGCTAAGAACTAAAAAATCTCGTGGAAGTGAGAAAGATGTGGGGGAATATACAATTGGGCAGAAACAAAATTTTGAGCATTCAGGTCGAAAACCTATGTTGTTAGCACCTATATTACCTGTTTATTTTCATAATTCATTATGATTGTAAATATATAAATAAATAAATAAAATTTTGAACACAATATTGTTTGGGAGATTTTTTTTAAGCATATAATATTTTTGGGTGCAAAATGCTTCCAAACATATTATATGTTCACATAATAACATATTGTTTTTTGGAAGACAACATTATTGAATTTGGATGCAAAAATACAAAATGTTTGGAACTTAGACTACCCAAACATATATTGTTTAGACCAATATGCTTTCAAACATATTATATATTGGAAGAGATCAAACATATAAATGTGTGGGCAATACCCAAAAATGTATATGCTTGAAGCAAAATATGTTTGGGAGTATATGTTACAGAAGCGATGTTTTGTGAGCGTGTAGACCCATCTTTTAGTATACCGATCGGCTTAGAATTAAATTCTGAGTCGATTTAGCGATGTCCGTCTGTCTGTATGTCTGTCTGTCCGTCCGTCTGTCTGTATATGTAATTTTGTGCACAAAGTACAGCTCGCAATTTAAGTCCGATCGTCCTCAAATTTGGCATAGGGCCGTTTCTTGGGACAGAGACAATCGCTATTGGTTTTGGAAAAAAATCGGTTCAGATTTAGATATAGCTGCCATATATATTTATCCCCGATTTGGTCATAGTTAGCGTGTTCATCAACCGATTTTCTTGAAATGCCGTACATCCAAATATTTTATGAATCTCGAAAATCTTGCAAAATATCAGCCAAATCGGTTCAGATTTAGATATAGCTCCCATATATTTCTTTCGTCCGATTTAGACTCATATGGCCACAGAGGCCAAAGTTTACTACCGATCTTCGTGAAATTTTGCACAGAGGGTAGAATTGACATGCTACCAATGCTTGGTAAATTTGATTGAAATCGGTTCAAATTTAGATATAGATCCCATATATATCTTTCGTCCGATTTAACTTATATGGCCACAAAAGCCAGAGTTTTGCTGTGATTTGCTTCAAATTTTGCACAAGGGGTACGTTTAATAGTATCGTTAAGTGTGTAAAATTTTGTTAAAATCGGTTCAGATTTAGATATAGCTGACATATATATCTTTCGCCCGATTTGGACTTATATGGTCTCAAAAGCCAGAGTTTTGCCCTGACTTACTTCATCCCATATATATCTTTCGTCCGATTTAACTTATATGGCCACAAAAGCCAGAGTTTTGCTGTGATTTGCTTCAAATTTTGCACAAGGGGTACGTTTAATAGTATCGTTAAGTGTGTCAAATTTTGTTAAAATCGGTTCAGATTTAGATATAGCTCACATATATATCTTTCGCCCGATTTGGACTTATATGGTCTCAAAAGCCAGAGTTTTGCCCTGACTTACTTCATAATTTGCACAACCGGTACTTTTAACGATACTATTGTATGTGCCAAAAATGGTCAAAATCGATTCAATTTTAGATATAGCTCCCATATATATCTTTCGTCCGATTTGAACTTACTCACAATCCGGGGTTTTGCCGTGATTTGCTTCAAATTTCGCACAAGGAGTACGTTTAGTAGTATCGGTAATTGTTCCAAATTTGGTTGAAATCGGTTCAGATTTACTTGCACTCATATGACCAGGGGGGCCAAGGTTACGTGAAATTTCGCATAGATAGCAGAATTATTATTCTAACTATACATGTCAAATTTAGTCAAAATCGGTTCAGATTATATATAGCTCCCATATACATACACCAGATTTGGAGAAATATGGTAGACTGTTACACATTTTAGACCCATTTTCAATGGAAGTTTCCTCCAATTAACTGGATAGCGTTAGCCGATTTAAATTTTAATTGTAGAGATTTTGTAGAAATAAAAAAAAAATGTCTCCTTTATATAGCTTCCAGCAAATGTGAAGTAGTTGAGATGGTAACACAAATTTTGGCCTACATAGGGGTGAAGGGTATAATATAGTCGGCCCCGCCCGACTTTAGTCTTTACTTACTTGTTTCTTTTCGATGAAGATGCATTTCGTAAATGGTAATTAAAAATCTAAAAATGTCTGAAAATTTTCGTTAATTTAATGAATCTCAAAATTTGGAATATAATTTAGTTAAATTTTCGCACGAGATAGTTCATTTTTCCCATAATGTAGTTTACTTTTTTTCTGTGTGATTTGCATATCAGGAAGGCAGCTGATCCCCAAGAGACTGAAGAGCCTGGACTTGCTTGATAAAATACTGCTTTCTGAAAGGAAAAAATACGATGGAAGCAAAAACTTGGCTTGATAATGAGTTTACGGGCTCTGCCCCAGGGAAATTAACAATAATTGATTGGTATGCAAAATTCAAGCGTGGTGAAATGAGCACGGAGGACGGTGAACGCAGTGGACGCCCGAAAGAGGTGGTTACCGACGAAAACATCAATAAATCCACAAAATGATTTTGAATGACCGTAAAATGAAGTTGATCGAGATAGCAGAGGCCTTAAAGATATCAAAGAAACGTGTTGGTCATATCATTCATCAATATTTGGATATGCGGAAGCTCTGTGCAAAATGGGTGCCGCGCGAGCTCACATTTGACCAAAAACAACAACGTGTTGTTGATTCTGAGCGGTGTTTGCAGCTGTTAACTCGTAATATACCCGAGTTTTTCCGTCGATATGTGACAATGGATGAAACATGGCTCCATCACTACACTCCTGAGCCCAATCGACAAATGAGTGGACAGCGACCGGTGAACCGTCTCCGAAGCGTGGAAATACTCAAAAGTCCGCTGGCAAAGTAATGGCCTCTTTTTTTTGCGCATGGAATAATTTTTATCGATTATCTTGAGAAGGGAAAACCCATCAACAGTGACTATTATATGGCGTTATTGGAGCGTTTGAAGGTCGAAATCGCGGCAAAACGGTCCATATGAAGAAGAAAAAAGTGTTGTTCCACCAAGACAACGCACCGCGCCACAAGTCATTGAGAACGATGGCAAAAATTCATGAATTGGATTTCGAATTGCTTCCCCACCCACCGTATTCTCCAGATCTGGCCCCCAGCGACTTTTTCTTGTTCTCAGACCTCAAAAGGATGCTCGCAGGGAAAAAATTTTGCTGCAATGAAGAGGTGATCGCCGAAACTGAGGCCTATTTTGAGGCAAAACCGAAGGAGTACTACCAAAATGGTATCAAAAAATTGGAAGGTCGTTATAATCGTTGTATCGCTCTTGAAGGGAACTATGTTGAATAATAAAAACGAATTTTGACACAAAAATATGTTTTTGTCTTGTTAGACCGGGGACTTATCAGCCAACCTGTTAATATTACTCTTCCTTTTTATAGCCGAGTACGAACGGCGTTCCACATTGAAATGAAACCACTTAGAGAAGCTTTGAAATACTAAGAAATGTCACCAGCATTACTGAGGTGGGATAATCCACCGCTGAAAAACTTTTTGGTGTTCGTTCGAAGCAGGAATCGAACCGACGACCTTATGTATGCAAGGCGGGTGGCTCCCTAGATATTATGGGTACCTAGATATAATGGAATAAGGGGTAATGAGGAGGCGAATGTGCTGGCTAAGGAAGGTGCACGCGACACGGACAACATCGTTACGGACAATCTATCTTTACAATGTCAAATGTAAGAATTTATGGAAAGGACGATGGGCTTCCTCTGCTATGAGGCTATGAGCAAACCAAATTGATATGGAACGACAAGAGTAGTACAAACTCTAATGGCGACGCATAGAGAGGATTTGAAACCATGAACATAACACACTTGGGAGGCACTTGGTAAGGATTGGCTTAATGACTGATGATATTTGTAGACACGGAGACTACATAACCCATTTGCTGTGTCACTGTCCGGTACTACCACTTAGAAGAAACAAGAAACTGGCTTCCTTATTATTGCAGGATATTACTCATGTACGGGAATGTGACCTGAAGCATATACTTGCCTCTGTCAAGGCTTCTGGATGAAAGACCTAGAAACCTGTTTGGAAACGCAAATGTGCTGGAATTGATCCTGGCGGAGGAAGATAGATAATGAAGAAGAAAGAAAGAACTATGAGGAATCACAATGGACCAATATGGCCTAAGTGGAAACCATCTGCCCTTCTACGGAGTTAGTTTCTTCCTCTATAACCTAACATAGCCTAAGGCCTAGGTTAGGCCCTTAAACGGCCGACAAAGCCATCACATGCTGCACGAAAGTGGCTCTGAGGCATTTAGGTCAATCCCCTGCGATGCGAGGTCTTGAGATGTTCGACCCTTTGGTATTTTTTAGTGCTAACCTTACTCGCCAAATTACAGTAACAAAACGAAATAAAAATAAGATTAAGGGACTTGTAGTTATATGAAAATACGATGTACAGTGGGAGTAAAGATGATTCAATTTGTAAGAGGATAATTCCCAAATGTTTTCTTCATAAGGAGTTAGCATAAAGGGCCCAAAATTGAGTTATCTATCACAGCCAGATCTATACTGAAGACTGTGGAAAGGTTCATTCGACCGAACCGAAACATGTACAGTATAAGCGTGTATAGATTTGTATCTGGCGTTTTCTTTTCAATGACTCATTAATAAAAACTTCCTTAATCTAAAATTGTCCATTAAGCTCGAATAATAATTGTAAAATTAAAGATATCATGCATTTGGACGTTAATTGCCTGTTTCGATATCAGGCTAACATGAAAAATAATAAGCAACGTCGTAAAAACAAGGAAAAACACTACTTGTCTGCCCAAGGCTTCACTACTGTCTTTAGGCCATATTCTCGATAATATTCGATTTTTTAGGTTGACCCCACAGTCGATGAATATAAGCGATGAGCCACTCACCCGGCCCACACCATTTCCATTGGCGGCGTCTGAGTTCTGGTGGTCAATGGAATATCAACGGTCTGCCGCCGAAATATTTGTCTGTCCAAGGCTTCAATACTGTCTAGGCCATATTGTCGATAATATTCGCCATTTATTTTGATCCCACAGTCGATGAGTACGAACGATGAGCCACCCCACGGTCGTTATGACGGGCCGCACCATTAACATCGGCGGCGCATGAGTTCTAGTGGTCAATTTTTAGCTGCCCCTTTGGCAAGTAAAGTCGATCATTTTCTTTATTCACTAACTGTTCAATTTGGAATGGTTTTTCATCGGAGAAAATTAATTCGGTAATTGGCCACTCTCGAGCAAGCGCAGCAACTTATGCTCTTTCCAGTATAATTTTGTTTTGAGCATCTTTGAGCTGTTGTACTTTTTGGAACTTTAGTGTCTTTAGAAGAGAATGCATGTTTCAACTCTTTTTTGTTCGATGACGCCGCGGAATATGCCGACTCATCTCGACTCAAATTTAGCCGCTAATTAATCAAAAGTATTTATTCAAAACAGTAAACATTTGTAATAATAATTGTTGTATTTTCTGCCAAAAATTTTGAACCTTCGCTCCAAATATCGATTTAAATCAGAAAAATTTTGAACCTTCAAAAATCAATCAATTTCAAGCTGCTATAATAGTTTTGCAAACATTTAGTTTAAAAATTTTAACGAAGAGTAAATTGGATTGTACGATTGGTTGTACAACTAATCTCAATACCATTCGAATGACTTCAAATCTATTTTATAATGGATAATTGTCCGCCGCCGAATAGACAAATTTATATCAGCTTAGCCGTCAAGCCGCTGTAGGCAAAAATTTAGTGTCAGCCGCCGCCGACAAAAATGGATCGGCTTTACAAATTTATATCGGCTTAACCGTCAAACTGCAGGCGACAAAAATGGGTCAGCTTCATTCTCTTATCTTTAATCCAAGCACATTTTTCAATATGTGTTGTATCCGTTCCCGCGTTTACCTCTTATTACCAGATATAATTGCTGGTAAGGTTATGTCAAATTGAGTAACTACTTACTCCACAATTTACCCGCAATATTACTTTATCGTAGATACTATGTCATTGGACGAAACTTCGTCACAAATATACTTTTGTGCGCTTATAGACTTTATAATAAAAATTATAACCAAACTTTTGTAAATGAAACTAAAAATCAAATCAAGCAACACATTGACACTTGCACTTCCTCCAAGCATTACATGCACAATTTCCTGTCAATTATAAAAATGTCATTTTGTCGTGACATTTTGTGTATAATATGAACAAAATAAATATTTAAATTGCTGTCAATCTAAACAAATCAAAGCAATTAAATATAATTTTAGTTATTTCAAAGTTTGATCGATTTTAGTCAATAAATTGGGATTGAATAAAGTCTATCTTTTGCATGACAATATGTGAATTTTAATACAAAGTAAAAGAATAGAAAAACATTTTTTTTTGTTCATAATATTAATCTTTTTGCAAAATATCATGAATATTAAAACCATTTAGCTGAAAACCAATCTTTGCAAAATCCTAATAAAATTTTCAAATTAAGTTAATTTGCTTAAAAATTATTGCGTGTTGAAATTTGAGGGGGGAAAACCTCCTACAAAATAGCGATAAATGATTTTCCTATTTTATCCAAATTTAATTGAAAAATCGTGATGTTTGTTTTAAACGAGTAGACATTAAGACTACCCGCAACTCACAAAAGTAAGCTGTAAAGCACTGGTGACTGCAAACACAATATATGGAAAACCAAAAAAGTTCCATTAAATGCAGATTTATATACACAAATATTGGGAATACCTACCTACCTGTACAAATAGAGATAATAGAGCATATTTTATACGTAAACTAATCTGAGACTCATATGTTGAACCATTAATTGTATAATAGCCTAAGTCAATTGCATTGGTTCACAGAAAAAAAAATATTCCTAAAATTTTTCCAATTAAAATTTTAATTGACTTTTAACAAAGATTAAAAATTTAATTGGTTCAACACATTTTTTAATTGAAACAAAAATCAATCACAAAAATTTATAGTATCAATTAATTTTTTTAATTGACTTTAGTGATTGATACTATAATTTCTGGGATTGGAGACATTTCAAATAAAAATTAATTGGATCAAATAATTTCGTGATTGAAGACAAAAAATATTTTTTATACCCTCCACCATAGGATGGGGGTATATTAACTTTGTCATTCTGTTTGTAACACATCGAAATATTTCTCCAAGACCCCATAAAGTATATGTATTCTGGGTCGTGGTAGGTTAGGTGGCAGCCCGATGTATCGGGCTCACGTATGATAGACTATTCAGTCCATTGTGATACCACATTGGTGAATTTCTCTCTTATCACTGAGTGCTGCCCGATTCCATATTAAGCTCAATGACAAGGGGCCTCCTTTTTATAGCCGAGTCTTCGGACTCGGCGTTCCACATTGCAGTGAAACCACTTAGAGAAGCTTTGAAACCCTCAGAAATGTCACCAGCATGACTGAGGTGGGATAATCCACCGCTGAAAAACTTTTTGCTGTTCGGTCGAATCAGGAATCGAACCCACGACCTTGTGTATGCAAGGCGGGCATACTAACCATTGCACCGCGGTGGCTCCCATTCTGGGTCGTGGTGAAATTCTGAGTCGATCTGAGCATGTCCGTCCGTCCGTCTGTTGAAATCACGCTAACTTCGGAACGACACAAGCTATCGACTTGAAACTTCGCACAAGTAGTTGTTATTGATGTAGGTCGGATAGTATAGCAAATGGGCCATATCGGTCCACTTTTACGTATAGCCCCCATATAAACGGAACCCCTAAATTTGACTTGCGATTGCTCTAAGAGAAGCAAATTTCATCCGATCCGGCTGAAATTTGGTACACGGTGTTAGTATATGGTCTCTAACAATCATGCAAAAATTGGTCCACATCGGTCCATAATTACATATAGCCCCCATGTAAACCGATCCCCCGATTTGACTTGTGGAGCCTCTAAGAGAAGCAAATTTCGTCCGATCCGATTGAAATTTGGTATATGGTGTTAGTATATGGTCTCTAACAACCGCGCAAAAATTGGTCCACATCGGTACATAATTATATATAGCCCCCATATAAACCGATCCCCAGATTTGGCTTGCGGAGCCTCTTGGATGACCAAAATTCATCTGATTCAGATGAAATTTGGAACGTGGTATTAATATATGGCCTCAAACGCCCATGTAAAAATTGGTCGAAATCGGTCTATAATTATATATAGGCCCCATATAAACCGATCCCCCGATTTGACCTCCGGAGCCCCTTGGAAGAGCAAAATTCATCCGATTCGGTTGAAATTTGGTACGTGATGTTAGTATATGGTATCCAACAACCATGCAGGAATTATTTCATATCAGTACATAATTATATATAGCCCCCATAAAAACCGATCCCCAGATTTGACCTCTGGTGCCTTTTGGAGAAGCAAAATTCATCCGATCTGGTTGAAATTTGGTACGTGGTGGTAGTATATGATATTTAACATCCATGCCAAAAGTGTTCCATATCAGTCCATAATCATATATAGCCCCCATATAAACCGAGATTTGGTTTTGGAGCCTCTTGGAGGAGCAAATTTCATCCGAGTCAGTCGAAATTTGGTACATTGTGCTAGTATAGGCCGTTAACAACCATGCCTAACTAGGTCCATATCGGTCTATGGTTATATATAGCCCTCAGATAAATCGATCCCCAATCTCACAAAAATTGGTTCATAATGGTTCATAAAAAATCAAGTTCATAATTCTATATAGCCCCGATATAAGCGACCCCCATATTTCAATTCTGGCTCTCTACGTACCGTGCAAAAGTCCATGTCGATTCGTAATTATTTGTAGACTTACCTGTACATACCTTTTTTGTCTAATATTTACCACGTATGGACTAACTCACAATTTCGAAAACGATGTTAAAAAGTTTTAAGATACCACAACCCAATTAATTCGATTGTGGATGACAGTCTTTCGTAGAAGTTTCTACGCAATCCATCTTTATGTTTTGCGAAAAAAAACAATATTTTTGCAACAAAAATCTTCCATGTTTCCCGTGGACAAGTAAAATTATTCTCTCGAAACATGGTTGCGGTAATCATATTCATTGTATGCGTCATGACTTAGGTCACTTTGAATTCATGGTTTCAATATGGAAAGTCCATATATCCACAGAAAAAACATTGCAGGCGTATGGTTCGTTGAATGGTAGACACATTGGCTAGGTCATGAAAGAATATCATGACAATATAACTACACTGTACTGAGAATGACTAAATATTATGACCATGGCTGATGACTTGGTTGTGTTTTTCAAAATCTATTCAATGTTATCATAAAGTTTAACGGCAAACAAGCCACCATTTTGGTCTGGATAAAATAATGTCTAGTCAAGAATATGATAGGAATTTCAGACCAGAGGGGACAACAACGATAATGGACATGGTGATGGACGCATCACCCATACAAAGAGTAAAATAGTCAAAATATACCAAAATCTTGAACAGTGAAAAAAGTACCAGTTACCGCGTATCTTCGATTATCAAAGATTATTCAGGCCACAACTGACATAGACATCAAGACGCAGAGAATGAAGCCGCCGAGTCACGCCGCCGATTTTAGGCTGCGCCGACCAGATCTTAGTAGTCGAAGCCGCCGACTACTAAAATTAACCGCCAATAAATCAAAAATATTGATATAAATCAGAAAAATTTATTAATAATTGTTGTATTTTTTTGTCAAAATGTTTAACTTTCTATAAGTTTGCAAAAATTTAGCTCAGAAAATTTTAATGAAATGTCGCACGATTGGTTGTACAACAAATCTCATTACCATTCGGATAACTTCAAATTGATTTTATAATATATAATTGACCGCCGCCGCCGGAGGCAAAAAATTAGTGTCAGCCGTCGCCGACAAGAATGGGTCGGCTTCATTCTCAGTTAAGACGCTCTCATATCGTATCAAAATAAAAAGTGTTTGAACTTCTTGCATTGACTAAACTTCTACTTCGCAAGGCCAGAAGTGGTAATCAACGTGTCTTGAAGATGCAATCCAAAAGAACATATAGCTGTATACTACATATTTGGCTTCAAACTTATGTCTATATTTAATTTGTAGACTTATAATGAGACCATCAAAAGTGTATGCGCAACTCAATTTATCAAAGGTAGAGTAAAGCTTACCTATTTGACCTAAAAGGATATAGTATTCAATACAAATATACCAGATGCTACTACTGAATTTAATATACAAAAAGGCAAGTGATGACAAATATATGACAGGTGATTTACATTTAAATCTCGAAATACAAATTTATTTTGAAAAATTTTTAAGAAATTTATTCTATCACGCATAAAAACAAAGTCTTCTAAAATCAGCAGCATATTTTGGTAGCATGTTCAAATTTGAAGAGAAAACAATATTTTTCTGACAAAAAATGGACCCTTTTTGTGAGAAAGATATTGCTTTCTTCACCAAAAATAACATCACGCTCTTGAAACAGGTTTGAGTGGATCATATTCGTTCTCTGGCTGTATGGAACTATGCTTTTTAGGTCAATGGGGCAATGGTTAGAATGCCCGCCATGCATACACAAGGTCGTGGGTTCGATTCCTGCTTCGACCGAACACCAAAAAGTTTTTCAGCGGTGGATTATCCCACCTCAGTAATGCTAATGAGATTTCTGAGGGTTTCAAAGCTTCTCTAAGTGGTTTCACTGCAATGTGGAACGCCGTTCGGACTCGTCTATAAAAAGGATATCCCTTGCCATTGAGCTTAACATGAAATCGGCCAGCACTCAGTGATAAGAGAGAAATTCACTAATGTCGTATCACAATGGACTGAATAGTCTAAGTGACCCTGAGACATCGGCCTGTCACCTAACCTAACCTAACCTAGGTCAATCACTGCTTTCTCGTTTGTCGGCAGTGCTCAATTTGCCATAATGCGTGGCATAATTTTCAAAACAAAATTCGAAATCTTTTTAAACTGCTGCCTTTTTTACAAAATAGAATTTAAAATACCGCCATAATAACATCATAATTGAAAGGGTTAATCGTTAGCGCCATCTTTCGTTTATGGTTTATTACTAATTCAGAGTTGTATTTTACACTTAACAGAGTTGCATCATCATGCACCATCATGTCGTTGTTTCGTTCCACTATAACTGTAGTATGGACAATAACCAAATTAAAAAATCATTCACAATAAAATAGTACAATGCTTGAATTCAACTTGAATTTACATCAAACTGTGTGTATTCACGTTTATTTCCAAAATTGTGTATTTTTTTTAAGAAGTTATTGGCTTAAGACCTTAGTTCATTATTTACAGATATAAATAAAACATTTTCACGGCGACCCTTTACTATTTAAAAACAAACAAGTGTAGAATGTCTAAAGTTTGGGGGGAGGGTGGAAACTCACTGTGTTTGTGTTTTTTAGGAAGATATCATAAAATTAAGCTCTTCTTTTCGCACTCGCACTCGCAGTTTTGGTTGTTTTGTTCCCCTTTATAACCACCACACCATTGTAGATTTATTTTGCCTGTCTTCTGTTGTCAACTCTGTAAATCCTCTGATTTATTCACCACTATGTTCTCTCATAATTTTGTTGTTGTGTTAAACAATGGTGAATCAGGGTTGATAAAGTTGACACTTTTGTGCTTTTTTTGATTCATTTCGACTACCAAAAGCACATTTCTAAAAAATGGTAATTTTTTTACTATTTTGTAGATTGGTAGAATTCTTGATTTTGGTAGATTTTGCAAAGAGATACTTCTTCAAAAAATTTCTATTGAAGTAAACTTTTGACAAAATTTTCTATAGAAATAAAATTGTGACAAAATTTTCTATAAGAATAAAATTTTTCCTATAGAAATAAATAGAATAAAAATATAGGAAATAGAATACAAATTAGACAAAATTTTCTATGGAAATAAAATTTTGACAAAATATACTATAGAAGCAAAATTTTGACAAAATTTTCTATAGAAGTAATATTTTGACAAAATTTTCTATAGAAATAACATTTTGACAAAATTTTCTATAAAATTTTGACAAAATTTTCTATAGAAATAAAATTTTGACAAGATTTTCTATAGAAATAACATTTTGGTAAAATTGTCTATAGAAATAAAATATTGGTAAAGTTTTCTATAAACATAAAATTTTGACTAAATTTTCTATAGAAATAAAATTTTGACAAAATTTTCTGCAGAAATAAAATTTTGCAAAATAAGATTTTTTAGAAAATCAACAAAAATATCCAAATCGGTCTAGATTTAAATATACGTATACTTTTCTTTAAATTTGTTATTATGTAATTTTTAGCACCTTTTGGCTTCGAAAAGTACATTTTTAAAAAATTTTAGTACTTTTTCCTCAACATCATTTATCATCCCTGTGGTGAATTGATTTGAAGCAATGTAAATAAAGTACAGCACATAAGTAATCTAACCGTTATGTATGGGACAAAACGAAATTCTCCATTAACAACAAATTTATGTAAGCATTTTAAAAACTTTGAACAGTAAACAAACTTACATGTAAAGTACCAATTGGATTTATTCAAATTATTGTCATGGGTATAGTTTTTTTTTTTGACATTAGGGCTGTTTTCTTTTAGCACTGGATACCCTAAGCCGTGAAATACTAAAAGAAAACAGAGTACACGTTTATCCAGGACATCTCAAAAAATATGCAACACTGTCATCAGCTGTTCAAAAACAATCACAGAAAAGAAGTGAAATCTTGAATTTTTAATGTATGAAATGCCAATTAGTAATAAATTATTTGTGACACTATACCACTGCGATTATTTGTGACACTATACCACTTTGAATTTCATGTTTTTCGATAAATTAGTCACAATAAAGTGCTATTGTGAATCGATGAAGCGTCACTTTATCAAAACACAATCTGGCAAGATCGGCGCGACTTGCACTGATGAGATGTTCTGGATAGAACACCAGTGCAACGATGTTCTGGATAGCCCATACAAATGTTGTATCCAGTGCAAAAAGAAAACAGCCCTATTGTTATACTGTCCTCAGAAGAAATAGGAAAACACACACAACACTATAAAAATAGCAAATTTTCATAACACACACACGAACCACACGATACGAGCATAAAAACCGAACTGTTGATTTAGTTTTTGGATGGCACTAAAATAACCTCTTGAGTAAGGAGAGGAAGCGGATACTAATCGTATGCAACGCATATTGACGGTAACGGAAGCTCTCTCGAAATGAAGCTTTGGCCTCCGTGGTCATATTAATGTAAATCGGGCGGAAAATATATATGGGAGTTATATATAAATCTGAACCGATTTTGACCAAATTTGGCATACATACACACAAAGAAAATTTCATTAAAATTCAGCCAACGAAAAATTTTCATTGATATAACGAAACATTTTCATTAATACAATGAAAATATTCGCTAATATTAGTACGAAACGTTACGTTGATTTGCAGAAAATTCGTTATATTAACGAAAAAATTCGTTCTATTATCGAATTTGTTTCATTGGCTGACTTTTAACGACACATTTCGTTAATATAACGAAACTTTTTCTATTAGTGTAGCAAGAATGTTAGATCTACTCTCTCTGCAAAACTTCAAGTAAATCGGATTGAAATTTTGACCTCTGGGTCCAATAAGTTCGTATCGGACGAAACATATATATGGCAGCTATATCTAAATCTGAAACGATTTCAACTAAATTTGGCATGCATAGTAAAAATGTTAATTCCATTCCTTGTGCATAATTTTAAGTAAATCGGAGTTAAATTTTGACCAACTGTGGTCATATGGCTATAAATCGGACGACAGATATATATGGGCTATATATAGCTATATCTAAATCTGAACCGATTTCAAACAAATGCAGTATGCATATTTATAATATCAGTTCTACTCCCTGTGCAAAAGTTTAGGCAACTCGGGGTAAAACTTTGGCCTCTGGGGCCATAGGAGTGTAATTCGGGCAAAATCTATATATGGAAGCTATATGTAAATCTGAACCGATTTCAACCAAATTTGGTACGCACATTTATAATGCTAATTCTACTTCACGTAAATCGGAACAAAACATTGGCCTCTGGAGCCATAGTAGTGGAAATCGGGCGAAAGCTATATATGAGAGCTATATCTGAATCTGAATCGATTTGACTGATATTCTGCAAAATTTACGAAATTCATAAAACATTCGATCTGTTGATAAATACTACATCGGTAATAAATATATATGGCAGCTATATCTTAATCTGAAACCAAAATCAATAGGGATCATCTTTGAGCCGAAAAAACACTCTGTGCCAAATTTGAGGACGATCGGACATAAGCTGCGATCTGTACTTTGTACATAAAAATACATGAACAGACAGGCGGACAGACAGACAGACCGACATCGCTAAATCGACTCAGAATTTTATTCTAAGACAATCGGTATACTAAAAGATGGGTCTAAGACCGGTCCTTCTTAGCGTTACATACACTGAAAAACATATTGTGGTGAGGTCAAAGATTTCATGTCTTTAAAATACGAATACAAATTTTGCTTAGCATAGAAGACGCATTTCTCTAAAATAAAGTTATTTTCCTTGTCCAAAAGTCGATAAACTTTTCAATGAAGTCATATTGTCCTTATAATTAAGTGATTAGACTTAAAAATGGGTATCTTAACATGAAAGAAAAAATTTATAGGCTAAGGTCAACTTGACTTTAATAATTCAGAAAAAATCTTTAAATTTAATGAAATTGTCTTTAAATTTGTTGTCTTTTTGCATCTTGACTACAAAGCAAAAAATCGTTCAAATATAGGACATGTTTTTCAAAACTTTATTTTAAAGAAGTTTTTTACTTCAAACATAGCATAATTTCTACTGGAAGTCGAGTCCTAATTTGGAAAATAAAGTTGCCGTTAACTCGTTTTTAAAGGACTTTGATAGCATATGAAGAAAAAAAGCTGAGAAAGCGAAAAATTAAAATTTGCTTCCTAGAAGCAAGTACACAAAATCTAAATTTAAAAGAGAATTGTGTCTTAAAAGTATCCTTACTTGTATTCTCCGCTTCTTTGGCTCGGAATCAATACAAAATTTTTTAAAGTAAAGACAAAATCTTTGGAACCGAGTATGCTTTTTTTTCCACAAAAGTTAAAGGTACAAATATACAAAAACTCTATCTCTATGAAATAAGCTCTTGGGTAAGGAGAGGAAGCGGATATTAAACTCATGTAACTCATGTTGACGGCAACGGAAATTCTTAGTCTTGTTGTTTTTTTTTGAAGAGATCATAAAATTAAGCTCTTCTTATCGCACTCGCAGTTTTGGTTGATTTGTTCCCCTTTATAACCACCACACCACTGTGGATTTATTTTGCCGTTCTTCTGTTGTCAACGAATTTGAAGTAAGATTTTGTTTAGCAAATCTAAAAAAAATTTCCAAATCGGTCTAGATTTAAATATACGTATAATTTAACAATAGTCGTTAGATTTGATATTATGTAATTTTAGCACTTTTTGGCTTCGAAAAGTACATTTTAAAAAAAAATTTAGTACTTTATCGTCAACATCATTTATCATCCCTGATGTATGCTCATATTTAGTGTAAGCTTGTGTGTGTGTCTTATTTTGTTTTCCTACCGCAACAACAACAACGTATGGTTGATGTTGTATTTCCAGTAAATAACGCAACATATCGTACTCACTAAAACTACTTCCACAAAAGTACAGCACGTAAATGATCTAACCGTTATGCATGAGACAAAACGAATTTCTCCATTAACAACAAATTTATGTAAGCATTTTAAAAACTTTGAACAGTAAACAAACTTACATGTAAAGCACCAATTGGTATTATTCAAATTATTTGGCGAGTATGTCTGCCATGGGTATAGTTTTTTAACACTCTTATATAGTCTTCAGAAGGAAAAGAAAAACACACACACAACACTGTAAAAATAGCAAATATTCATAGCACACAACACGAACCGCACGAGACGAGCATAAAAACCGAACTGTTGATTTAGTTTTTGGATGACAATAAAATAACCTGTTGGAGAGGAAACGTACATTAATCGAATGCAACGCATATTGACGGCAACGGAAGCTCTCTCAATGTTTGTTTCTTTTTTTTTATCGAAAGAGAACACACAGTTAAGCTCTCCTTTTCTCACTGGCAGTTATTGTTGTTTTATTGCCCTTTAGGATTGTTCGCAGTGTTGCCAATTTGGTGCTTTTAGCACCAAATTTAGTGTTTTTTGATTTCTAAAAAGCACCAAATTGCCTTTTTGGTGCCTTTTCAAAAAAAGCACCAACTTGGTGCTTTCTGGCATTTTCATTTAGTGCTTTTGGTGCTTTTTTTATTTTGAACAGTATTAAGTTTAATTGATACAAACATTTTGATTAGACTTTGAAGAGCCGAAGAAACTCAAATTTGTTGCCAAATATAGAATTTGATTGTTATGAAATTGGTATTGATTAGTTTTTAATTAATATTCTTATTTAGGGTATTCTGTAGGAAAGTCGAGCGATGAGTTCGAATTTTTGAACTTGGTAAGGATGTCATTAAAAACGTTTGTATTAAATTCACAAAAGCACGCACAACTGAAATAAGCAATAGACTCCTTCCATATATTAATATTGAAAACCATCACTAATCAAAATGAGTTGGACGAAAGCATTTAAACTGATCAAGGTGTATACTTGAATAGCGGTTCCTAATGGTGAGTACTAAGTTTGAGTTTTGCCGCTAAAGTGAAAACTATATACATCTTCGGAAGTTTTTTTTTTTTAGTAGAGCATTTAATTTCGATATTGTGGTATGTTAGCATTTATAATATATTTTTGGTGCTTTTTGGCCTTGGGGAGTTGGCAACACTGATTGTACGTCATTCCATTTGTAGCACATCGAAATATCGCTGTACTCGAAAATTACAAAATATTTATTTATTGTTTATTTTAATCATACAGTAAATGTATGAAAAAAAGAGAAAAGGAGCATTGGCTGCTCAGGCCATCAGCTATAACTCCAAAATAAATTAGTTGTTATATGAGAAAGTAAGTTTTTACCAATACATGGTTGTTAGATCATTTACGTAATGTACTTCTGTGGGAGTAGTCTTGCTGAGTACGTAATTTTTTGTTATTTACTAGAAATACAAAAGCAACTGTAAGCTGTTATTTTGGTGGTAAAAAAAAATTGTATTTCTTCACAAACACAAACATGCATTAATTATGAGCATATATAGTACTTTTCATGCAAAAGTTCTGATTAGAGTGGCAAAGCTTAAGAAGCTCAACTAAATTGCCAAATATAGAATTTGATTGTTATGAAGGTGGCACTGATCCTTTTTTAATCAATATTGTTATTTAGAGTATTCTTTTGAAAAGTCTTGCGACGAGTGCAGAATTTCTGAACTTGAGTAAAGATGTCATTAAAAACGTTTGTATTAAATTGGCATAAGTATTCAATCGAAATAAGAAATAAACTCCCTTCAAATATTAAAATACTAGAAAATATTTCCAAATTTAATATCGAAAAACGTATTTTCTCAACTGAAAAAACATATTTAGAAATTTGAAATTCATTACTGATCAAAATGAGTTGAATGAAAGTAAAGTAAACATTAAACACTATGAAGCTGTACACTTGGATAGAGGTTCATAATTTCATAACATTAACAAGTATATACGGCCGTAAGTTCGGCCAGGCCGAATCTTATATACCCTCCACCATGGATTGCATAGAAACTTGTACTAAAGACTGTCATCCACAATCGAATTACTTGGGTTGCGGTAACACTTGCCGATGGCAAGGTATCTTAAAACTTCTTAACACCGTCTTCTCAATTGTAAGTTAGTCCACACGGGGTATATATGTAACAAAACAAATACGTAAATAATTCAGTTTGACAAAATTTTCTATAGAAATAAAATTTTGACAAAATTTGTCTGAGTAAGATTTTCCACTTCCACAAAAGTTAAAGGTACCACCAGTAATCACAAGTTTTATTTTGTATAGTAATAAAATGTATGTTGACAAAATTTTCTATAGAAATAAGATTTTGGTAGATTATTTTTGGGGATCGGCTATAAATAACTATAGACCGATATGGACCAATTTTGGCATGGGTGTTAGCGGCCAATTACTACCAAATTTCACCACGTACCAAATTTCAACAGGGTCGAATGAATTTTGTTCCTCCAATAGCTCCGTAGGTCAAATCTGGGAATCGGTTTAAATGGGGGTTATATATAATTAAGACCGGTGTGGAGGTTGGTGCTTTGGCCGGCGATATGTCATTCTCTAAAGCTGTTGGTCCTCAAAATAATGCCAGATGTGCCTAACGTAGCGGATTACACTTTGGCGAGTCCACTTTTCGACAAAAAGTTTGAGACTCTAACCCCAACAGTGAGGCGTGGTGCATACAGATCCCGTGGAATAAAGAATATATAGATTTCTACACTGATGGCTCCAAATTGGATGGACAATTGGGTTTCGGAGTATATTCTAATGATCTGGAACTTCGAATAGCGAAAAGATTACCTTATCACTGTAGTGTTTTTCAGGCTGAAATATTAGTAATAAGAGAGGTGGCGAATTGGCAGAGAAGTAATGTTCCAAAAATGTGGGCATTAATATATACTCAGACAGTCAACCTGCAATAAAATCCTTGGACTCTGTTTTCCTCAACTCGAAAACGGCCATCGACTGCCGCAAATCTCTCAATGAGATGGCTGAGCAGTACAATATTCACCTAATATGGGTGCCTGGCCATAGGAACATACGGGGGAACTGCGAAGCGGATGAGTTGCAAGGCTAGGGACTACCTTACATATTCCAGGGGAACTAGAATCTGTTGGTATGCCCCTGGCTACCTGCAAGCTCATGCTGCGTGAGAAGGCTGTTATGATGGCAAATATTCGATGGGAGAATTGCAAGGGCTGTAACGACACCAAGCAAATATGGCCCCATTTAAACTTAAACCGCACACTAGATATGCTAGTGTTCTCGAGACGTCAGATATCACTCCTGATATCTGCTGTCTGGTAGGCGATTTTGCAAAAACTTTAGGCGCGAAGTATAATGACTATTGTATGAGCTGTCATGATGCGGAGGAAAAGGAATCAATTAAACACCAATTGTGTGAGTGTCCTGCATTTTGTGTAAAGCGCAAGCAACTTTTAGGAGCATATAGCTTCAGATTACTGGCGGATCTGGATAACGTTAACTTAAGCAGTCTGCTAATGTTTTTGGAACAATCAGGTTGGTTCAACAAAGAAAAATAATCAAGAAGATTCAGCGGTTAAAACTAGAAGTGCCCATATGTAATAGGTACTTTTAGTTAATGTGGTATCACAATGGACTGTATAGTCTAAGTGAGCCTGAATCTTAATCGGGCTGCCACTTTAACATAACCTATCCTAAAGCTGTTGGGGAAGGACCTCGAGTGGTTGCCAGTTGTGGGTGCCAGTTGTGGGTGCCAGTTGTGGGTGCCAGTTGTGGGTTCCAAGGCCCTATGTCTTCTGAGTGTCCAATGATTCGTAGGCCGTTAGGTATTTAATTGTAGCCAAGATTTTATAGTTTATTCTAATCAGATTCGAGTGAATAAAATTATGAAAACTAACTGACTAACAATATTTTCTATGTCTATCTGTTACAAAATAAAAATATTTGAATTTAAATTCTAAATAAGAAAACAAAGTACCTACATACTAACACCACATATATCTTAATCTGAAAATAAATAGGGATCATCTTTGAGGCGAAAAAAGACTCTGTGCCAAATTTGAGGACGATCGGACATAAGCTGCGAGCTGTACTTTGCACATAAAATTACATGAACAGACAGGCGGACAGACAGATGGACATTGTTAAATCGACTCAGAATTTTATTCTAAGACAACCGGTATACGAAATGATGGGTCTAAGACCGGCCCTTCTTAGCGTTACATACAAATATACAAAAACTGATAGTTTCAGTTTTGTATCTCTATAAAATAAGCTCTTGGGTAAGAAGAGGAAGCGGATATTAAACACATGCAGCAACTCATGTTGACGGCAGCGGAAACTCTTTGTCTTTGTGTTTGTTTTTTGAAGAGATCATAAAATTAAGCTCTTCTTATCGCAATCGCAGTTTTGGTTGATTTGTTCCCCTTTATAACCACCACACCACTGTGGATTTATTTTGCCGTTCTTCTGTTGTCAACGAATTTGAAGTAAGATTTTGTTTAGCAAATCTAAAAAAAATTTCCAAATCGGTCTAGATTTAAATATACGTATAATTTAACAATAGTCGTTAGATTTGATATTATGTAATTTTAGCACTTTTTGGCTTCGAAAAGTACATTTTTAAAAAAAATTTAGTACTTTATCGTCAACATCATTTATCATCCCTGATGTATGCTCATATTTAGTGTAAGCTTGTGTGTGTGTCTTATTTTGATTTCCTACCGCAACAACAACAACGTATGGTTGATGTTGCATTTCCAGTAAATAACGCAACATATCGTACTCACTAAAACTACTTCCACAAAAGTACAGCACGTAAATCATCTAACCGAATTTCTCTATTAACAACAAATTTATGTAAGCATTTTAAAAACGTTGAACAGTAAACAAACTTACATGTAAAGCACCAATTGGAATTATTCAAATTATTTGGCGAGTATGTCTGCCATGGGTATAGTTTTTTAACACTCTTATATAGTCTTCAGAAGAAAAAGAAAAACACACACACAACACTGTAAAAATAGCAAATATTCATAGCACACAACACGAACCGCACGGGACGAGCATAAAAACCGAACTGTAGATTTAGTTTTTGGAAGACAATAAAATAACCTGTTGGAGAGGAAACGGACATTAATCGAATGCAACGCATATTGACGGCAACGGAAGCTCTCTCAATGTTTGCTTCTTTTTTTATCGAAAGAGAACACACAGTTAAGCTCTCCTTTTCTCATTGGCAGTTATTGTTGTTTGTTGCCCTTTAAGATTGTACGTCATTCCATTTGTAGCACATCGAAATATCGCTGTACTCGAAAATTCCAAAATATTCATTTATTGTTTATTTTAATCATACAGTAAATGTATGATAAAAAGAGAAAATGAGCATTGGCTGCTAAGGCCATCAGGGTATTCTTTTGAAAAGTATTGCGACGAGTGCAGAATTTTTGAACTTGATTAAAGATGTCATTAAAAACGTTTGTATTAAATTGAGATAAGTATTCAAATACTGATCAAAATGAATTGAATGAGTAAAATAAACATTAAACATTATGAAGCTGTACACTTGGATAGAGGTTCATAATTTCATAAAATTAACAAGTATATACCGTAAGTTCGCCCAGGCCGAATCTTATGTACCCTCCACCATGGATTGCATAGAAACTTTTACTAAAGACTGTCATCCACAATCGAATTACTTGGGTTGCGGTAACACTTGCCGATGACAAGGTATCGTAAAACTTCTTAACACCGTCTTCTCAATTGTAAGCTAGTCCACACGGGGTATATATGAAACAAAACAAGTATATACCGCCGTAAGTTCAGCCAGGCCGAATCATATGTACACTAGATAGGGTCACGAAAAAAAGTTGATGCGGTCACACCCGAGTTTTGTAGCATACACGAAGACAATTACACGAACCTTATAAATAAACGTGATGAAAACAGTAGGATCTCAAATTGTTCTAGCAAAAACACATTCACTTTGCATAACGCAGAAAATGCCGTAGTGCAAACAACGAGTATGTATACAATGGTACCGTTAGAAATTTACAGATAAACAGGTTTTGTGTTCTAAATGCCTTATAAATCAATTTCGTAGATATGAATAACGATGTGCATGTGGTTTCGATCGGACATCATGACAACACAGCAAAAACTATTTAGTGTTGTGTAGGGTGACCTATTGACTTTTTAAAATCTCTGTAACTTTTTTGTTTATGAATATAATTAAATACTTCAAAAGCAAAAGTTTCATAGTTTGTTAAGATCTGTATAATGGTTATTAGAAATGGGCTTCATAGGGGTATACGAAGCGAAATAAAAAAATTAAAAATCAAATTTGACGTTGGAGTCAAAAATGACCAATGCACGAAATATAGCCCCTGATCAATCACGAACAACGATATGCGTTTCTTTTCGATCGGACTTCAAATGACGACACAGCACAATAAATTGTATTTAGGGGGGTCGTAGGGTGCACGAAAAAAAGTTTTGGTGTTCTGAAATTGTCTTCGTGTGCCGTGACCCTATCTAATGTACACTCCAGCATGGATTGCATAGAAACTTTTACTAAAGACTGTCATCCACAATCGAATTACTTTGGTTGCGGTAACACTTGTCGATGGCAAGGTATCTTAAAACTTCTTAACACCGTCTTCTCAATTGTAAGTTAGTCCATACGGGGTATATATTAAACAAAACAAGGCCGATTCAATACGTAAATAATTCAGTTTGACAAAATTTTCTATAGAAATAAAATTATGACAAAATTTGTCTCAGTAAGATTTTCCACTTCCACAAAAGTTGAAGGTACCACCAGTAATCACAAGTTTTGTTTGGTATAGTAATAAAATGTATGTTGACAAAATTTCAAAAATTTCTAAAATTTTGACAAAATTTTCTATAGTAAAAAAATTTTGACAAAATTTTCTATAGTAAAAAAAAAATTGACAAAATTTTCTATAGAAATAAGAATTTCGTAGATTACACTAGCCAACAGTCGTTTTGTGAATTGGTTCTAGCATAATTTTTCTCATTGATTTTGACTTACTAAACACGAAAATGAGTTTTAAAAAATTTTCTGTCGATTGGTTTTCGAGATACAAATTTTTGAACTTTTTTTTATTTTAATTGTTGGAGGTACACTTACAATTTTGAGCATATCGTTCGTCTTCTTTGACCTATTAGATTTTTTTAAGTAAGGGCTTATTTTCTTTGTAAAAATTTCAGCTATACGTAAAAAAACCAAAATTGCTGTTAGCATCGTGTTTTATATTTTATATGAATTTTTATATGGTTTTTTCTGCCACATTTTTATTAAAAAAACGCCGTTTTTTAACATTTTTAAGCCGCCAACATCCAAAATACTTACCCGATTTGAAAATTTTCTGAGAATGAGTTGTAGACGGCTCAATTTTCTTTAATTTGAGTAGTAGTAGGATCAAAGTGCACCTCCAACAATTAAAAACAAAAAAGTTCAAAAATTTGTATCTCGAAAACCAATCGACAGAAAATTGTTTAAAACTCATTTTCGTGTTTAGTAAGTCAAAATCAATGAGAAAAATTATGCTAGAACCAGTTCGTAAAATGTAAAACATAAAAAACAATCTTAAAAAAATATTTGATAAAACATTTTCCGCTGATGAGGGTGCGTCGTGGATTTTGGGCTTCCCATAAGAAATACACGTAAACAAGTGCTCGCCTACCGCCTACCGCCCATCGCTATTGTTATATTTACACACTGAGTGTACTAAGGTCTTCTGTTAAGATGCCAACAAATCCAGGTTCAACCCCCGGTCGGAGCGAAAAGTTTTCCAAATTGTAAAAATTAAATAATTAGAATATAAAAGTTTAATAAAAAATATTGATAAAAAAAGTGACATTAGTGAATTTTTTTTTTTTTAATTTTTTCATTCGAATGAGTTTTTTTATTTTTTTTTTTATTTCTTCATTCGAATGATTTTTTTTTCTTTTATTTTATATTTTTTTAATTTCACAACATCTAAAGGATCCGAAAACGAAGTACTTCAACAAGCCCATGTAAGGTTCAATGAATATGATCGAAGTTTGCACTACTTCCGGATCACAAGTTGGGGATATAAACTATTTTTTTTAAGCTCTTGTTTTGTTGGGATTTTAATTAAAATTTGTTACAAAATAACCGTGAAAATTTTTGATTTTCTTCTGTAAATCTCGGACTCAGTACCGGCCCTAGAAACAAATTTCCCACCTTATTTATTCCCTATGAAATGAAAGACAATTTTAAAACTGAAATTCTTCGTTTTAATAAGTTGTATTTTTATTATTTTTCTTGTTGTCGTTAATATTATTTAGTAGATTAATTTCTCCTTGCAATTACCATCATATAATCGTTAGAATTAATATATATTTGTTATAATATTTCAGTTTTATCATTTTCGGTATTCATCTTTCCATTTTTAAATATTTTACATAAACATTAAACTTTATATTATTTTTAGATTATATTAATTAAGTATTTAGTATCGTCTGTTGTTGTTTTTTTTCTGTTTTGTTTTTGCATGCAATATAAATTTTATTTTCATATTTTTTATAGTTTAAAATCCTTTTTCCAATTACTAAGTTATAAGAGTTACTTTTTATAAATATATACTTATATTTCATGCAAATAACTTATGAATGACAATAACTCTATAAAAAGTTTACTTTGCCGTTCTTTTTGTCTATGGTACAATTTAATTATTACAATGCAATACTTTTTTTTGCTTCTTATTTATTTGTGTATTTATATAATATAATTACTTTTGTTTTTTTTTTTCTTTTTTTGTCTTTATATAAATATTTCACATAGAGATGTTTTGTTTGGTTTGCTATTATTCTTTAAAAATATTTCAAAGTGTATTAATTGAAAAATGGTATTTTTCAATATTTTTAAAGAAAATTTCACATGCAAATAGTTTCGTATATTTATAGAGAGAAAGCCTATTTATTTCAAGAGAATATTTTTCAAACTTCGATATTTTTGTTTTTTTTTTTTTCAAATATATTACATATTTTGTAGATATTGTAGATTTTTCTTAACAAAACTACAGAAGATGAAATAATTCGAAATGTGCTCAATAGAAAAAATATATATTAAAGAAATTGAAATTAAAACTTTTACAGACATACTCGTATTGATTACCAAAATTTGTTTGTTGTATATCATCCTACACCCTCAAAAAAATCGCTTCTGTAACATCCCTGCCAACATTTCAAAGTTCCATTTAATCCTCATCGCTACCACAGACTCGTAAATGTCACCACAACCATCGCGAACTGTGATGGGGGAAGCATATCAAAAAGTACAAAATGTACATGAAAGTATTTTGCCATCACTACTGTTAGAAGAGCCATTTTATTTTTTGTGAAACGCCAAGCGCAACCAACTTGTTATATTTTATTTAAATAAAAACGAAAATAAAGTTCTGAAAACATAGATATTACGCTTAAAATTGTGAAAGGTATATGGTGAACAATTTTCGACTTTCCAAATAGAATAAAGTGATCGTTTTTCAAATATTTTTCCACTGACTGATAGACGCTGCAATATGTAACTTGCTACTTAAAACTCAACATCATTCTTTTATTAATGCAAAAAATTATGTTAAATGTGATGAGATAAACCGAAAAATGTTATATTTATAAGAAATTATAAATGTTTAATCAAATCAATAAACATCTACACAATCGTGTTTTACTTGACCACAATGATTCTTCTACAATTACCTTAAAATGCACTTTTTCTGATAGTTTGCAGGGGTTCTTATTGGCGTCCTTCGAAATTGATCTAAATAGGCACCTAATAATTGCACTGATGAGAAACTTTTTCGTAGTAACTTGGCGTGGTACAACTTCTCAATAGTGACGGCGCTTTTCCGACGAATTTTTGATGTCGTATATGATTGTTTTCGACGTAGTGGGGATTCTCAGAAGCGCCCCAAATTCAAAAAATGTTGACAGGGATATATCCCAAACACATTTTGCTTCAAGCATATATATTTTCAGGATTGATCCAAACAAAATATTGTTTGTATTGTTCAAACATATTATGTTTCACCTTAGGGCATAATATACACTGGTAGAAAAAAAATTAATGAAATTTTCTTTGTGTGGATATATTTTTAAGACGCCAATTGGTTACTTCCACTATTTTACTTGCAGCATACTCTCTAGGTCTCTCTTTCTAAACACATATATGTTTATAGGCTATTTCTAAATTAATATATGTTTGCATCTAAGCATATTATATTTACAAACAGTTTATGTCCCAAACATAATATGTTCTAACATATTAACATATATGTCCCAAACATGTTATGCTAGTTTATGAACATTATATGCTTGCACTTAAAAATATTGTGTTAAAAAATTTGAGTTCCAAATATATAATTTTTACACCCAAACATATGAAAAACAGTCTTTTTCGTCCGTGTAACGATTTGTTTTTAGAACAAACTTTTTTGAAACTTGATTGCCATTTTTGCCTTTAACATTTTTGACAATCGATTATGTTCTTGGTTTCACATGAAGCTACTTTTCCCTCGCAGATGGAAAAACGGAATTTTTTATAGTGGAGAAAAAATGGAATCTAACTTTTTTGCAAAAAGAAGAACTTTAAACCGAAGTACATATTTTAGTTACAATTTTTCATATGTTTTCTATATGCTTTATAAGTATTGGATGATTGCTGGATATTGCATGAAAGCTGACTAAAAACAAGGTTAAAAAATATACCACAAATCGTTTCACATGAAACCTAGAACAACCAATTTTTTGGGGGGAAATGAAAGCGGAAGGCGAATTTTTTTGAAGGGAAATCAAGTACGTATCCGAATGATTTTCGGTACTATAAGCTTTTGCTAAAATTTTGTATTAATTCAATTTGGTCTAAATTAACTTTAAAATTTGACAATTTAAAATTCAAAATTTGACAATTTAAAATTCAAAATTTCCCTCGTATTGGGTGAATATGGTTTTTTATCAGTGTCCATATACACCAATCCTCCGATTTTTCCTTCATAAGCAACTGAAGGTGCAATTTTAATCCGAATAACCTGAAATTTAAAATGTTATTTGTGTCTTTTGTATTATAACAATAGACATTTTTTTCCTAATTGAAATTGAATAAAATATTTAGAAAAATGTTAAAAATCGATTGTTAATTCCATATAATTACCAATTCTTTCTACACTAAAAAAATATTAATCTAAACTAAAGATTCTGCAACCTAAATTTAAGGTTACGCCATTTACACAATATTAAGGAGAAATTTCTTTAAAATAATGAAATTTTAATTATGTATTTAGATCTGCTGAATTCGAAAAAAAAATTTATGTTTTTGAGATATCTTTTTTTTTTGAGATATGCTATGCAAAATTGGCATTTGCAGGAACATGAAATCTTTGGGTTTACGACAATTTTTTACAAAGGAAAATGTAAAAACTATTATCAACATTTTAATGATATTTCATACAAAGTGTGAATGTGAATCGTTAAAAAATAGCAAAAAACAAAAATACCATGATACACTTCCATCCAACCGCTTGACTCAAACATCAAATATTTTTGACATGAGCCATAACAAATCGCCTAAGCAAAATTTTCGAATTCTTCTGCTGAGATGACTAACGCCTATATAAATAAACATACAAAACAATTGTTAATAAGTACATTGAACTCAAGTATATGAAATAGTTCAACATTTCAATTGTATGTACATAAATGCACAAAGTTATTCCAATTCCATAGTATGCTAATAGAATTTTGCATTTTATTTAGAGATAATTTGAAAATTTCTTATTTTCGTCTTAGCGTATTATGTATGCATTGAAGACATGTCATGGAAAACAATAAAATTAAATTTATACGAAACTAATTTTTTTTGTTTGCATGGTTAACCACATTTTGTTTTAAATCAGTAAGATTTACCCGTATAGTAATAAATGGATTTTTTGCTTTTTTTCTTAAATAATAAAAAAGGGGATATTGGTGTTGGTAAATTTACATGGATTAATATTTACAGAATATAAGACAATCAAATATTCAAAATAAATTTTAATTTATAGATTTTTTATGCCTTTCATGAGAGGATGAAGGGTATAATAAATATGTCATATTTATAGTGAATATATATTTTTGATCAGGGTGAAATTCTAAGTCCAAACACAAAACAAAAATATTTTTTGTCTTCATTTAGGAAATCAATTGATGATGATTGAAATGATACCATCAATCACCAATGTTAATTAAAATATTAATTGATCCAATTAAAAAATTAATTAATACAACTAAATTGTATACCCTCCACCATGGGAGCCACCGTGGTGCAATGGTTAGCATGCCCGCCTTGCATACACAAGGTCGTGGGTTCGATTCCTGCTTCGACCGAACTCCAAAAAGTTTTTCAGCGGTGGGTTATCCCACCTCAGTAATGCTGGTGACATTTCTGAGGGTTTCAAAGCTTCTCTAAGTGGTTTCACTGCAATGTGGAACGCCGTTCGGACTCGGCTATAAAAAGGAGGTTTCTTGTCATTGAGCTTAACATGGGCAGCACTCAATGATAAGAGAGAAGTTCACCAATGCGGTATCACAATGGACTGAATAGTTTAAGTGAGCCTGATACATCGGGCTGCCACCTAACCTAACCTAACCTATACCCTCCATCATAGGATGGGTGGTATATTAACTTTGTTATTCCGTTTGTGTGAAAAATTGCTCTAAAACCCCATAAAGTATATATATTCTGGGTCGTGTTGAAATTCTGACTCGATCTAAGCATGTCCGTCCGTCCGTCCGTCTGTTGAAATCACGCTAACTTCCGAACGAAACAAGCTATCGACTTAAAACTTGGCATAAGTAGTTGTTATTGATGTAGGTCGGATGGTATTGCAAATAGGCCATATCGCACCACTTTTACGTATAGCTCCATATAAACCCTAGGGGTCGGTTTGGCTTGCGGAGCCTCTTTGAGGAGCAAAATTCATTCGATCCGGTTGAAATTTGGTACGCGGTGCGGTATATGGTCTCTAACAACCATGCAAAAATTGGTCCATATCGGTCCATAATTATATATAGACGCCATATAAATCGATACCCAGATTTAAACTCCGAAGCCACTTGGAAAAGCAAATTTCATCCGATCCTGTTCGAATTTGGTACCTGGTGTTAGTATATGGTCTTTAATACACCGAAAGAATTTTCTTCGTAAAAAGAACGAAAAATTTCGTTAAAAGTACGAAATTTGTCATTGCTTTACAACCAAAGAAACTTTTCATTAAAAGTACGAAATATTTCGTACTTTTTACGAAGAAAAGTTCTTCCAAAATTTTCGTAGTTTGTAAGAAAAAAATTCGTACTTTTTATGAAGAATCTTCGTACTTTTTATGAAAAATCTTCGTACTTTTTATGAAACAATTTCGTTCCTTTTAGGAAAATGTTTCGTACTTTTTATGAAAAATCTTCGTAGTTTTTATGAAAAATGTTCGTACTTTTTATGAAAAACTTTCGTACTTTTTTCTGCAAAATGTTCGAACTTTTAGAAAAAAAAATTTATAGTCGAAAGTGCATTTGGTTGTAGTTGCATTCAAAGAAAATGTTTCGTTCTTTTTATGAAGAAATTTTAACGCAGAATGTTTCGTAAAATATTCGTAAAAACTTCTTCACAAAAGTCATGAAATATGAAGAAAGTTTCGTTAAAAGTACGAACTGTTTACGAAGAAAAGTTAATGTAGAATGTTTCGTAGAAGTTTCGTATTTTCGTAAAATGTTCTTCGTAAAATTTACGAAATTTATTTAATGAATGAAAATTTCGTTATTTTAATGAAGAATTCAGGAAGAATAGTTAATGAAGAATTCTTCGTAAAATTAACGAAGAGAATTCTTTCGGTGTAATCATGCAAAAATTGGTCCATATCGGTCCATAATTATATATAGCCCTCATATAAATCGATCCCCAGATTTGGCCTCTGGAACCTCTTGGAGGAGCAAATTTCATCCGATCCGGTTGAAATTTGGTACGTGGTGTTAGTATATGGTCTCTAACAACCATGCAAAAATTGGTCCATATCGGTCTATAATTATATATAGCCCCATATAAACCGATCCCCAGATTTGGCTTGCGGAGCCTCTTTGAGGTGCAAAATTCATTCGATCCGGTTGAAATTTGGTTCGTGGTGTTAGTATATGGTCTCTAACAACCATGCAAAAATTGGTTCATATCGGTCTATAATTATATATAGCCCTCATATAAACCGATCCCCACATTTGAACTCCGAAGCCTCTTGGAAGAGCAAATTTCATTCGATCCGGTTCGAATTTGGTACCTGGTGTTAGTATATGGTCTCTAACAATCATGCAAAAATTGGTCAATAATTATTTTGAAATTTGGTACATTGCTCTAGTATATGGCCGCTTACAGCCATGCAAAATTTGATCCATAGAAAAATTTGTCAAAATTATATTTCTATAGAAAATTTTATCAAACTGAATTATATACGTATTTAATCGGCCTTTTTTAGAAGATAGTGTTAAGAAGTTTTAAGATACCATGCCATCGGCTAGTGTTACCGCAACCCAAGTAATTCGATTGTGAATGACAGTCTTTAGTAAAGGGTGGTTAAATTGTAAGGGCCGATGTTGAATGTGAACCACACCTAAACCTAAAGTTTTTTTCCGAATTTTATTTGACATTTCTCTATTTCAACTTACTCAATTTGAACTATGGACGTCGTGAATGGGCAGAATAGTTCCAAGAAATGGCAACAGTGGATGATCAATTTTCGAAGAAAATCATCTTCAGTGATGAGGCACATTTTCACCTCAGTGGATTCGTCAATAAACAGAATTGCCGCATTTGGGCGAATGAAAATCCAAGAGTGATTGTCGAAAAACCAATGCACCCACAAAGAGTGACTGTTTGGTGCGGTTTATGGGCTGGTGTCATCATCGGACCGTATTTTTTCCAAAATGAGGCCGGTCAGGCAGTTACTGTGAATGGTGTTCGCTATCGTGAGATGATAACGAACTTTTTATGGCCCGAATTGGAAGATATGGATATGGACGATATGTGGTTTCAGCAGGACGGTGCCACTTGACCCACAGCTAACGAAACAATGGCTCTTTTGCGCAACAAATTCAATGGCCGCGTTATCTCACGTAATGGCGATGTCAATTGGCCGCCAAGATCATGTGATTTGACACCGTTGGACTTTTTTCTTTGGGGTTATTTGAAAGAAAAGGTGTACGTCGATAAACCAGCAACAATTCAAGAGCTAAAGGATGAGATAATTCGGCACATTAACGGTATAGAACCTCCATTACGCCTCAGCGTCATCGAAAATTTGGACCATCGGATGAAGGTGTGTCACCGCGGCGCCCATTTGGCCGATATTTGGTTCCATACATAATTGAGTAATACCAATATATCATAATAAAATAAAATTACAATAATTTCCTAAATAGTTTGTGTTTTATTCAAAATCAATATAGGCCCTTGAAATTTTAACCACCCTTTATATTGCTTTTTATAATTGTCTGTTTAAGCCAAAGTAAAATATGTTTTAGAGCAATCGTTCTTAAAATTAGCAGACAATGTTGGCTATTTCGGCAAACAGTGACTGCTTTCACTTTTTCAGCAGAATATTTTTGTTGTTTTAGCAGACGGACATATGGGCAATGCTAGATAGTCTTGGAATATTTATACTTTCTATGATCCGAATCGCATAAAATATATATTTTTTTTTTCAATGATCTAAAGTTTTGAAAATAATTGTCTTATATTCTTGTTTTATTACTATTATTATTACATTTATATCTTTATTTTTATGTGGAGTGTTGTGAAATAGTTGGACTTATAATTATTAAGCAATTTATTATTTCTTTTTTTCTGAGATATAACATACATAATACATACATAGGTAAAATCTACATTATATACATTAGACATTAATATTTATATTATATATTATTATATATATATATATATATATATATATATATATATATATATATATATATATATATATATATATTTTTGAGTATTGTTACAAACGTACCTTCTATAAGCGTAAAATGTATTTCTTAACTTAAATATTAAATATTTATAATTTATATACTTACATATGTATGTATATATGTACGACTATATATGGATTAATTATCAGTTATCTATTTTGTAATTACAAAATTTTTATGCAATATTTTGCATTTGTAAAATAAATTAAAACAATTTTATTTTAATAATAAAATCAACATTTGTTAAAACTATGGTTGAAACTATAAAAAACAAATTGAAATAATATACAAACCAACAAAATATGCTAGCAAAATTACACCCATAGAAAAAAAGTCAGCAGTCGGTGTATGCCGTTTTATTTTTTTTTTTTTAATTCAAGGTCTAGCGAAAAAGAAATTGTAAAAAGTTTAGGTTTAAAAAAGTTACCCAAAGCATTTTTAAGTAGCAATAATAGGTTTTTGTATATTCCTCCACTTTCCGCTTTTTTTCAAAAACTCCTTAATGCGGCCATGTTATGCTATGGAAATAAATATTAAAATTTTTTGGCAAATACAAAACATACAATAAATATATTATTTTCCCAGTTTTACGTAGCCCCTAGTTTAACATTTTTATTTGTTTCACCCCCATTTTCATGAAGCTCCGTTAGTGCTACGTTAGCTAACGAACTTTTAAACCGTGATATCTACATATCTGTCATCTTGCGTATATATTCCATATGCCAGTTAGAAACTTAACTGCTGAAAATTTTTCAGTTAAAGTTAACCGGAGAAAAGATATTTCCATTTTTCTTTCTGTTAACTGGCAGTTAAAGCCTAACTGAGCTACATGAAAATGGCCGTCAGTCCAACTAAAACCTGTTTTAGTGTAATCTAGCAGTCAATGTTTGCTATTTCAGCAAACTGCGACTGCTTTCTCTTTCTCAGTAGACATTTCTGCTGTGTCTACTAACCAATTTCTTTTGGGTGTAGCAAACACCGATGGTTGATTTATAGGACACTTTTTTAATGAACTTTATCAAAATTTTTGATAAGTTTTGGCATTATGAAATGTTTTCACTTGCGTTTTTATACACAGAAAAAAATTTCATAAAAATTTTTCCAATTAATGTCTTAGTTGAGGCTTAAAAAATATTCAATTAAAAATACAATTGATTCAACCAATTTTGTAATTAAAAAACAAAAATCAATCACACAAAAAATAATAGTATCAATTATTTTTTTAATTGACTTTCAATTAATTTTTAAATTGGATCAATTAATTTTTTTATTATACCCTCCATCATAGCATGGGGGTATATTAACTTTGTCATTCCGTTTGTAACACATCGAAATATTGCTCTAAGACCCCATAAAGTATATATATTCTGGGTCGTGGTGATATTCTGAGTCGATCTGAGCATGTCCGTCCGTCCGTCCGTCCGTCTGTTGAAATCACGCTAACTTCCGAACGAAAAAAGCTATCGACTTGAAACTTGGCACAAGTAGTTGTTATTGATGTAGGTCGGATGGTATTGCAAATGGGCCATATCGGTCCATTTTTACGTATAGCCCCCATATAAACGGACCCCCAAATTTGGCTTGCGATTGCTCTAAGAGAAGGAAATTTCATCCGATCAGGCTGAAATTTGGTACATGGTGTTAGTATATGGTCTCTAACAACCATGCAAAAATTGGTCCATATTGGTCCACTTTCACGTATAGCCCCCATATAAACGGACCCCCAAATTTGGCTTGCGATTGCTCTAAAAGAAGCAAATTTCATCCGATCAGGCTGACATTTGGTACATGGTGTTAGTATATGGTCTCTAACAACCATGCAAAAATTGGTCCATATCGGTCCACTTTAACATATAGCCCCCATATAAACGGACCCTCAAACCGATCCCCCGATTTGGCTTGCGGAGCCTCTAAGAGAAGGAAATTTCATCCGATCCGGCTGAAATTTGATACATGGTGTTAGTATATGGTCTCTAATAACCATGCAAAAATTGGTCCACATCGGTCCATAATTATATATAGCCCCCATATAAACCGATCCCCCGATTTGGCTTGCGGAGCCTCTAAGAGAAGGAAATTTCATCCGATCCGGCTGAAATTTGGTACATGGTGTTGGTATATGTTCTCTAATGACCATGCAAAAATTGGTCCACATCGACCCATAATTATATATAGCCCCCATATAAGCCGATCCCCAGATTTGACCTCCGGAGTCTCTTAGAGGAGCAAAATTCATCCGATCCGATTGAAATTTGGTACGTGGTGTTAGAATGTGGTCTCTAACAAACACGCAAGAATGGGTCCATATCGGTCCATAATTATGTATAGCCTCCATATAAACCGTTCCCCCAATTTGATCTCCGGAGCCTCTTGGAGGAGCAAAATTCATCCGATCCGGTTGAAATTTGCAACGTGGTGTTAGTATAAGACCGCTAATAACCATGCCAAAATTGGTCCATATTGGTCTATAGTTATATATAGCCGATCCCCAATCACACAACAATTGGTCCATATCGGTTCATAATCATGGTTGCTACTCAAGCCAAAAATAACCTACCAAAATTTTATTTTTATAGAAAACATTGTCAAAGTGTTATTTCTATAGAAAATTTTGTCAAAATTTTATTTCTATAGAAAATTTTGTCAAAATTTTATTTCTATAGAAGATTTTTACAAAATTTTATTTCTATAGAAAATGTTGTCAAAATTTTATTTCTATAGAATTTTTTTCCAAATTTTATTTCTATAGAAAATTTTGTCAAAATTTAACTTCTATAGAAAATGTTGTCAAAATTTTATTTCTATAGAAACTTTAAACTTAATTATATACGTATTTAATCGGCCTTTTTTAGTTTAATATATACCACGTATGGACTATGTGGTATTATTACGGCGTTAGGAAGTTTTAAGATACCTTGCCATCGTCTTCAGTAGAAGTTTCTACACAATCCATGGTGGAGGGTACATAAGCTTCGGCCTGGCCGAACTTACGGCCGTATATACTTGTTGATACTATCATTTCTGTGATTGAAGACATTTCAATTAAAAAAATTAATTGGATCTATTGGATTTCGTGATCGAATCAGAATTTTTTTTTGTGTATATGTGTGTAGCTGATAAATATCAATCAATTTGGTTTCCTTTTGTCCAAATTTAGAAAATTGTTATGTTATTCGTGACTTTTTTTGGTTGTACCCATTCTGCAACTAACGATACAAATGCATCTTCCTAAGCATAGAAGGTGTACCATGAATTTTATTCCAACCTCTTCGTCCCAGTCCGTCCAGATTAATTATTCTTCTCAATAGTCCCAATTTCACAGAACACGCTCGTACGTTGGACTATTAGTCAGATCATGTACCCAAAAGAAATTTGTGAGTAGGCATAAAATTCTATAAAACAGCAAAGTCTGCTGAAAAAAGGGAAAACAGGCACTGTTTGCTGAAATAGCAAACATTGTAGGCTATCTTTTAAACTCGTTTTACAATATTTTAGTTTGGCGAAAAAACTAGTAACTAGTTCAACGTAATAAAAACCAAGTGTATACGGCCGAAAGTTCGTCCATGCCAATTCTTATATCGGTTTATATAGAGAAGTCTATAAATAATTATGAACCGATTGGACTAATTTTGGAATGGTGGGGGGCCAATGTAATCCAGTTTATATGGGCTATATATAAGCAATATATGTACCCAGCAAAAAAAAATTTGGAAGTTGTTCCAAAGGCACAACTTTAAAAGCACTTCCAAAAATGGCTTCCCAAAAATGTTTTTATTTTAACTACACAGGAAGTTCTTTTATTTCGATTTTTTCATATTTCTAATGGGTAATTTTACCTTTTTTTGTTTCAAATGGGTTAGAAACAGAGTAAGACTTAATATAATGGAACAAATTATTAAAATTTTGTCGAAAAAAAAAATGCTAAATCCAATCTTGAAAAACTGGTAATTGGATATATTTGAGGTCAAATGTTTCAGACAAGCATTAAACTAATAAACAAAAATATATAAAAATTATTCATTTGACAAAATATTACAAAATTTCTAAATTCACATCCCAAATACTGAAATCGAATCACACCTTAAGAAGTGATGCAAATTCAGCGCAACGGCTGTCAAAATGGTGGACATCCGTCCTAGGAGAAGCCCATGTTACAGTCATCGCTTCTGCGCCAATTCTGCATCACTTCCGCATCCAAAACAAACATTTTCACATTTATTACTGGGTAATTATGGCCCGATATGGAAAAAATTTGTTCACGGTTGTTAGTGGATATATACACACAAAGAATTTTTTTCTGATTCAATCACGAAATTAATTGATCCAATTAATTTTTTAATTGAAATGTCTTCAATCACGAAAATGATATTATCAATTAAAAAATTAATTGACAGTCAATTAAAAATTAATTGATGCTATTAATTTGTGTGATTGATTTTTATTTCAATTAAAAAAATTGTTGAATCAAATAAATTTTTAATTGAATATTTTTTAAAACTCAATTAAGATTTTAATTGGAAAAATTTTCGTGAAAATTTTTTCTGTGTACTAACATCACGTACACACATAACATTATTTTTCTGATTCAATCACGAAATTAATTATTCCAATTAAGTTTTTTAATTGAAATGTCTTCAATCACGAAAATGTAGTATAAATTACAGTTTTAATTGGGCATAAAAAATAGTTTATTAAAAAATTAATTGATTTCAATTTCAGTAAATTTCAATTAATTTTTTGATTAAATTAAAAATGTAATTGATGTTGATAGCAAAACTCAATTCATTTTTTAATTTAAACCATAACTATTTTCATTTCTTTTCTTAACCGACTTACGGTCATTTTCATGTAGCTCCGTTAGGCTTTAACTGCCAGTTAATAGAAATTAAATTGCAAATATCTTCTCTCGGGTTAACTTTAACTGAAAATTTTTCAGCAGTTAAGTGTCTAACTAGCATATGGAATACATAAGCAAGATGACAGATATCCCCATAGTACCTTTCAAAAATTCTTTAGCTAACATAGCACTAACGGAGCTTAATGAAAATGGGGGTTAGTGTTTTTAGTTTGCTTAAAAATTTATTGTTTGAAATAAATTCTTAATTAAAATTTAAAAAACTTCCATAGCTTTTTTTTATTGATTTTGTCTTCCAAGTTTGATGTAAAAGTTAATTGTATTCTTTAGCTAACGTAGCACTAACGGAGCTTAATGAAAATGGGGGTTAGAGTTTTTAGTTTGCTTAAAAATTGATTGTTTGAAATAAATTTTTAATTAAACTTTAAAAAAGTACCATAACTTTTTTTAACAAACCTAGTCTTCCAAGTTTGATGAATTAATTCTTTAATTAAAAATATAAAAATTTTCAATCATTGACTTAATTAACTTAATGTTTCTATCTTAATTAAAACTTGATTAATTGTATAAATTAATTTACTAATTGAAAATTTTTTCAACTTCAATCAACTTTTTAATCGGAAATCTTATGGTGATATTTTTTTTTCTGTGTACCAAATTTCCATGAGGCTGCAGAAGGCAAATCTTGGGAGGTAACATTTAAAAACCTAAAAATTTTACGCTTTATTGTCTGCTAGACCTTGAAATAGAAAAATATAACAGCAGACAACGACTGCTGGTTTTAGCAGACTTTTTCTATGAGTGTATGACTGACTTTGAAGGTGAATTGTATGTATAAAGAATTACTAAAATAGTAAAGTAAAATAGAAATGGTTAATTTATTTTCTCAACTTAAAAAAAAAAAAAACAAAACGTTAAGCAAAGCAACCGACGATTTATTCAAACCTATTTTTATAATTAGAGCAGGCCAACTAATCAAATTAAGCAACATTAAGGCTACATAGAAAACCTAAAAATATTTTTAAAAAATAATCCCAACATCATGATATCAATAGGAAATCACAATAACCCATTAAATACAAAATAGCACCGAATGTATGTATGTATAGTAAAAAATAAAATTAGGATATTCATATTTTTGTGAATTAGTATATACGTATATTAATAACAACGATTAAATAAATTAGCAACCAAATTGTGTACAAACCAAGAAGCAATGGAAAAAATAAAATTCAAAAAATTCTTTATGCCGTTTTTATCGCACATTTTTTTGTTTGGTTTATTTCATTTTCAAATTTATTTTGTTTTGTTATGTGTTTATTTAGTGTTAAATACTAATTTTTCACCATCTATATAATATACTAAAACTAAAAATGTTAAAACACATGTATTTTTTTGTGAGGATTTCGATTTTTAGAAAATTTATCCAGGAACACAATTTTAATAACAATTAAAATAATAAAATATAGTTTTTTATATATATTGTTTATTTGAAACAAATTCATAAGAAAAAGAAATACGGCTGGTGAGAATAAAAAAAAATCGTCTTATTTACATAATTTATGTGATTTATATATTACATCAATAAAAAAATGATAGCGAAATTAATTTGAAAATCGTTGATTTTGGTTTTAATAGTTTTTATTTACTTTAAAAATTGATAATATAACTAATTATTAAATATAGAATTCCAATGCTTATATGTCTCGAAAATATTAAAAGAAAATAAACGATTATAAATTTGTTGGTTGCCAAAAAAATTATTGAAATATTCGAATTCTAAAGTCACCTAGGACATTTCAATATTTATACATCTATGGAAATTAGTATGTAAACAGCTGGGGTCTGCAACTTTATGACTAACAATTCGTGTACAATGTATTCTCAAAACCTATTGAAAGGTTCCATATATCTTTTCCAAAAAAAATGTATTCCTTTTTTGATAACACAATTCTTGCGGATATGAAACTGCAGATTTTGCAAGAAAATCTATTTTATTTAAACTTAAAGATTTTTTTTTATAAAAATAATATTTATTCAATATTTGAATTGTATACACTCATAGAAAAAAATGCTAAAATCAGCAGTCGATATCTGCTTTTATATTTTTGTACTTCGGGGCAAACAATAAATTGAAAAATTTTTACGTTTTAAAATGTTACCCGAATTTATTTATTTAAGAACCCAAAATGGTTTTTTGCATATTCATGTACTCCTTAATATCCTTAATAGCTCCTAATTGCGATAAGCAATTAGTTTGTTTAGTTTTATGCCCTCATTTGATAAATATTCAGATTTTTTGGGAAAATACAAAACATATTCTTAATATATTTTTTATGTGTTATTCTTTTTTGTTTATTTCAGCGAAACTAAAAGTAATCGAGTTAAAAATAATAGTAAAAAATGTTTGCTATTACAGCAAACAGTTACTGCATTCCCTTTTTCAGGAGACTTTTTTCTGTTTTAGCAGACTTGTCAGCTATGTCTACTAACAAATTTCTTTGAGTGTACACTCATAGAAAAAAGTCTGCAAATAACAGCAGAGCCTAATGAACAACAAATTATAAAATTTTTAGGTTATACATTTTTCCCCAAAGCATATTTAAGAACCAAAAGTAATTTTTTGTATATTTTTTAGTACTGTAATATACTTAGAAGCTCATAAATACGATCAGCAAACATTTTGTTTGTTGTTATGCCTCAATTCGATAAATATTCAGATTTTTAATCAATTACTATAGATTTTCATAAAATATTGTTTTAATTATGTTAGGATAGCTCCTAAGTTGATATTTTTATTTGTTTCAGCCAAAATAAAACATGACTTAGTGTAGTCGAGCTTAAAAAATAGAAGGAAATGTTTGCTATTTCAGCAAACAGTGACTGCTGTCCCTTTTTCAGCAGACTTTCTGCTGTTTTAGCAGACTTTTCTGCTGTCCCTACTAACAAATTTCTTTGAGTGTACCATAATTTTTTTTGTCAAAAACGTGTATTCCTTTTTTGATGACGCAATTCTTGAGGATATGAAAAAAACAGACTTTTTATTTAATTTAAACTTAAAAAAATTAAAAATAAAAGACATCGTTTCGATAGAGTATGCACTCATTGTATTGTATGTTATTTATATCAGTCTGCTGAAACAGTCACTCGGAATAATAGTGAGTCTTTAAATTTTCCATCTCAACAGCGTAATTGAAAATACAATAAATTAATGAAATTATTAATTAAATACAGCAAGTGAAGTATTTCGGGCTAAAAACATCTTTGGAAGAATTGTGCTTCCTAACGACCGACGCTAGCGGCGAAGTTTTTCCATAAAGTATTGTTTCACATATTTGTTCAAAAGGAAAAGTTTAATAAAACGAAGTTGTCTCTCCACAATATACATTCTCCAATTGCAAATGCATCTCATTGACGACTTTTTGGCTTTCTTCTTTAAAGGTGGGTCTAAGTTCAAGTTTAGCCGCTAAAATCAAAAATAAATTCGTAAAAAGTCTGAAAAAATATACATTTGCTGGGGAATAATACAATGTTACAATTTGAAAAGATTGCAATCTTTAAAATCAGTTTTCGGATTTTAGCTCGATAATACGAACTGATTACCGGTCTTTAGAAGGAAAAAAATGAAACTTTAAGGGCACTATTAAGTAGGCATTATCGCGTTAAATTGGCCATTTTTTCACGGTTAGTTTTCTTTAAAAATTCATTCCACCGAAATTAAACATTTTCAATTTTTGCATTGGATAATTCCCCAACAAGTTATAATAAAATATGCAACATTAAGATATAATTTTATTCTGTTTTTGCAGATTTAGTTTTGATTTTAGCGGCTAAACTCGAACTTAGTACCCACCTTTAATGACAAAAAAAAAAATATTTCTAGTTTGTGGATTTTTTTCTCATCCGTCAACTTTTTTCCCTTAAAGGACATTAATATGTTCCCTTTTCAAGTTGAAAAGTCATTTATTATTTTATTAAAATAAGAAATATTTTACTTTTTTAAATAATTCAAAATGTAAATAATTAAAAAAAACACAATCCTGTTAAACCTTTTGTAGACTTTTTTGTCATGTCTACAAAACTCATCGGCTTTGACCCATAGAAATGCAGTGAGCAGAAAAATCAGCTGAAACAGCAAAAAGTCTACCGAAAAAGAGGACAGCAGTCACTGTTTGCACAAATAGCAAACATTCTCTGCTATTTTTAAGTTCGATTACACTAAACCATGTTTTAGTTTAGCTGAAACAAACAAAAAACTAATCCGCACGAAAATTAAAGTTAACTTTAAACCTACTTTTCCCATATAAATTCCTTTGATAAACTATTCATAAATATCAATAAAACATAACAGCAAACAAAATGTTTGCTGATCCTATTTCGACGCTTCTAAGGATATAAGTGCAGGAATATACTATTTCTGGTTCTATAATATGTTTTGGGTAACATGTTAAATTTTAAAATTTTTTGTTAGACGTCGACTGCTCCATAATGCATATTTTAGATTGCATGCCTTGGCCTCAGTGGCACTCGAGCCAAAAATAATCTATCAAAAGTTTGAAAAAATTTTACCAAAAACTACCAAACAAACAAATAGAAGATTTTGTCAAAATTTTATTTCTATATAGAAAATTTTGTCAAAATTTAATTTCTATAGAAATTTTTGTCAAAATTTTATTTATATAGGAAATTTTGTCAAAATTTTATTTCTATAGAAAATTTTGTCAAAAAATTAATTCTATAGAAAATCTTGTCAAAAAATTAATTCTATAGAAAATCTTGTCAAAAAATTAATTCTATAGAAAATTTTCTCAAAATTTTAGTTCTATAGAAAATTTTCTCAAAATTTTATTTCTATAGAAAATTTTGTCAAAAATTTCTTTTTAAAGAAAATTTTGTCAAAAATTTCTTTTTAAAGAAAATTTTGTCAAAATTTTATTTCAATAGAATATTTTGTCAAAATGTTATTTCTATAGAAAATTTTGTGGAAATTTTATTTCTATAGAAAATTTTGTCAAAAATTTTATTTGTAAAGAACATATTGTCAAATTTTATATAAAAAATTTTGCCACAATTTTATTTCTATAGAAAATTTTGTCAAAATTTTATTTCTATAGAAAATTTTGTCAAAATTTTATTTCTATAGAAATTTTTGTCAAAATTTTATTTCTATAGAAATTTTTGTCAAAATTTTATTTATATAGCAAATCTTATCAAAAAATTAATTCTATAGAAAATCTTGTCAAAAAATTAATTCTATAGAAAATTTTCTCAAAATTTTATTTCTATAGAAAATTTTGTCAAAATTTTATTTATATAGAAAATCTTGTCAAAAAATTAATTATATAGAAAATTTTGTCAAAATTTTATTTCTATAGAAAATTTTGTCAAAATTTTATTTCAATAGAAAATTTTGTCAAAATTTTATTTCTATAGAAAATTTTGTCAAAATTTCATTTCTATATAGAAAATTTGGTCAAAATTTAATTTCTATAGAAAATTTTGTCAAAATTTTATTTCTATAGAAAATATAACAATTTTTGAAAATTTTCTATAGAAATAAAATTTTGACAAAATTTTTTTATAGAAATAAAATTTTGACAACATTTTCTATAGAAATACAATTTTGACAAAATTTTCTATAGAAATAAAATTTTGACAAATTTTTCTATAGAAATAAAATTTTGACAAAATGTTTCTATAGAAATAAAATTTTGACAAAATTTTCTATAGAAATAAAATTTTGACAAAATTTTCTATAGAAATAAAATTTTGACAAAATTTTCTATAGAAATAAAATTTTGACAAAATTTTCTATAGAAATAAAATTTTGACAAAATTTTTCTATAGAAATAAAATTTTGACAAAATTTTTTATAGAAATAAAATTTTGACAAAATTTTCTATATAAATAAAATTTTAACAAAATTTTCTATAGAAATAAAATTTTGACAAAATTTTCTATAGAAATAAAATTTTGACAAAATTTTCTATAGAAATAAAATTTTGAGAAATTGTCTGTAGAAACAAAATTTTGAGAAAATTTTCTATAGAAATAAAATATTCACAAAATTTTCTATAAAATAAAATTTTGACAAATATTTCTATAAAATAAAATGTTGACAAAATTTTCTATAGAAATAAATTTTTGACAAAATTTTCTACAGAAATAAAATTTTGACAAAATTTTCTGTAGAAATAAAATGTTGACAAACTTTTTATAGAAATAAAATTTTGAGAACTTTCGACCAAACATCAAGAATTCTACCATTTTCTCAAAATTTTATTTCTACAGAAAATATAACAATTTTTGAAAATTTCTATAGAAATAAAATTTTGACAAAATTTTTCTATAGAAATAAAATTTTGACAAAATTTTCTATAGAAATAAAATTTTGACACAATTTTCTATAGAAATGAAATTTTGACAAAATTTTCTATAGAAATAAAATTTTGACAAAATGTTTCTATAGAAATAAAATTTTGAGAGAATTGTCTGTAGAAATAAAATTTTGAGAAAATTTTCTATAGAAATAAAATATTCACAAAATTTTCTATAAAAATAAAATTTTGACAAATATTTCTATAGAAATAAAATTTTGACAAAATTTACTATAGAAATAAATTTTTGACAAAATGTTCTACAGAAATAAAGTTTTGACAAACTTTCTATAGAAATAAAATTTTGAAAACTTTCGATAGACATAAAATTTTGACAAAATTGTCAATAGAAATAAAATTTTTACAAAATTGTCAATAGAAATAAAATTTTGACAAAATTTTCTATATAAATAACTGTATATATATAGATGGAGAGGAATTATTGGCAAAATCTACCAAAACATCAAGATTTCTACCATTCTACCAAACAGTAAAAAATCTACTATTATTGGTAAAATTCTACCAAACGTGGCAACCGTGCTCAGAGGTCCATAGGATACATCCAAAGCTCCGACAAAACATCAATAACGTTGAATGAACTTAAGACGATAAGCCTGAATAACGGTATGCAGTGCAGACCTACATAGACACAAAAGAAGTTGAAGTTGATTTTCGGCATTTACCCCCATTTTCATGAAGTTACGTTAATTCTTCGAACTTTGGTCATTTCTGTTATACTGCGTACATATTCGTATACCAGTTAGGAACTTAACTGCTGAAATTTTTAGTTAAATTAAACCAGATAGAAGATATCTGCTCTTTACTTTCTGTTAACTGGTAGTTGAAGCCTAAAGGATCTAAACGAAAATGGCCTTAAAATTTTTTAATTTTTTTATTTTTTACTATCAGGCATAATGCCGGCCTCACTAAATCTCATTGGAAATCTAATTCAATATGGAGGTTTGAACATTCGACATTCTATTCTATTTTTGCGCCGTCAACTAAATTTCGAAATTGTGAATTCTCATAAAATATTGGGCGGAATTGGTGCAAGGCTTTGGACTTCGTTTTATAATTCCATTTATTGAAAATATTAAAGATAATAGAAAAATGAAGCCTTATTTCGGCTGGAAATACGAACATTGCATCCGGCTGTACGTAAATAAGGACATCTTCATCATCTCGCCAAGCGTTTGAGGTGGAACGCCAGCTGTTCTAAAGGGTAACATGAGAAGTCCTTGTCTTGTTCAATAAATAAGGACATAAAACTTACCATATTCATAAACTACCGATCCACAACGTATATCGTGTAAATACAATCGAAGCGATTGTCGGTAGCCGAACATTTATTTGTTCAAAAATTACAATGTCTAATGGTGTGTCGATTCAATCTTTACTCATTCACCACTACTTGAATTCAGAACACCAAATTTTCACGTTCGTGGATTTGTAGTGAATAGCGAAAAAAAAATGTAGTGGACATGGGTGATTATAATTCTTTGGCGTTAAATGACATAATATTGCCACTGATTCGGCTTTGTAGTTGTAACGCATTTGAATTAATTTATATTCAAATTAAACAACAAGTAATAAGAAAATAAATGTTTTTATTGCAATGAAATTATATGAAGCCTTATGATTAAAGGCCGGTATTAAGTTCGCATGATCACGCGATTACTTTCGTTAAATAATTAATTTTAAAGAAAATACTTTTTTACATAGAATTTGCCAGAAAAAGTTCAAATTTTATTCTGCGTTTACAGATTTATTTTCGATGTTAGCGTCTAAAACTCGAACTTAATACCCAACATAAGGCAACAATAAACAGAAGGGGAAAAGAAGAACATTTTTGCCGATAAGGGATTGTATTCCTTTGTCGCGGGAAAAAGTAACGCCTACTGCAACAATAGAAGGTTGGATTTACACACTCACATATTTCCCAACAGAATCGATTACAAAGCGGATACTTTACCCCATCTTTTTTTAAAGCCAAGTCCAAACATTGTGTAAAACTTTAAGGTGAGTACTAAGTTCGAGTTTAGCCGCTAAAGTGAAAAATAAATCTGCAAAAAAAAACGCATAAAATTATGCATATTTGTTGCAAATTTTATTATAACTTGATGGGGGGAATAGCCCAAAGCAAATTTTCACAAAGTTTGTATTCCTTAAAATGGATTATTAAAGAAACGTAATCGTGAAAAAGTTACGATTTTAACGGCTAAACTCGAACTTAATACCCACCTTTAGCCGCCAATTATTGAGAAATTTTACAAATTAGGAATGCCAACGACAAATTCTATCTAATTCACATTAGGGAAATCCTTGATATCCCCAATTTTTTCGCAACCACTTAATTCAAAATTTGTCTGTAGAAAATAAAAATAAAAAATATTTCGATTAACATAATTTTTTTTTTTGCATTGGTTTTTGTATCATTTTGTTGGTTTTATTATTTTAATACACATTTACTTTTATCTTTTTTGAATTTTTGTGTTTTTGTTTTTTGTTTTCTTTAATTAAACTTAATTGATTTTTATTTAGAATTATTATTAAAAGCTAACTATTTACAACATAATCATAAGATGTTTTTTTTTTTTAATTTATATTTATATATAAAAAAGTATAATTTCTGTTTATTATATCAGTTTCTTCTTTTTATGGGGAGAGTTATAATTGTTGAGATAATTTATTTTATATGAATAAAGAGAAGAAACCCGGTAAATATAAAAAAAAGAGTAACAATTATAGCTTGAGAGTTGGCCCTGGAAGTTTTAAATAAACCAGAGATGAACTGTTGATTAAATGGAATATATCAAAAGTGTTCCTCTCATTTTTTGTAGAAATTAAATAAAAAGAAATTAACATTTTTTATAACAAATCCCAAAAAAAAGACTAAGATTATGGTTTTTATTAAAAAAAAATATAGAGGGGCTTTACTGAAATAAGACTTTCAACCAAAAAAAAAAATATTTAGTTTTGTGGTTTTGTTTTCTATTCTTTTGTATTTTTTCCAAAATAAACAAAATATTTTGAAAAATAAATGTATCGATCTTGAAAATAAGATCGTTAATGTGTAATTATAACATTTTGTTTTAATAACATTATAATTATTATTATTATTATGGGGATTTTTTTCTTCATCGCTATATTTTATATTTTTTCGATAGAAGAAAAATTGTTTTTTATTATATATATATAGAGAGAGAGAGGAGAGATTTACTTATGGTTCTTTCCTTCAATTAAGGTTTTAATTAATGTTTACTTCATACATAGATTATTAATATTTAGTTATATTTATTTAGGTTTTATACATTTTATTTAAGCATAAATGTAAGTGGTTTCTTCTTCTTCTTTCTTTCTCTTGTTTAAATATTTTTTCTGTTCAGTTTTTTTTTTGTAATTAAAGAATTTTTTGTTTTTTTTTTTTCATTATAACATTAAATGATAAAAATTAAAAATTACAAAAAAATCTAATTTTTTCTTTGTTATATACTAAAAAGTTTTGTTGGTTGGTAGTTTTATTTTACATTTCTAGGCTAACACAAATTTCGTCTCATAAGAACTATTTAAAAAAATGTTTTTTTTTTGTTTTGTTTTCATTTATGGTTTATGGGTGGCAACTGAGTAGGTATTCTAAAGAAGTAAGAGGGAGGAGTAAATGAGTTTATATTTATGGGTTTATGGGTCAGGAAAATAGCCGGAAAATTAGTTTCGATTCGATGGGCTCTTTATATAACATATTTTTGGAAATTTTGAACAAATAAAATATTTAACATTTTCGCAAAACGTTTTGGGGAGGTGGAGGGTTGTGACCCTAAAGTGTAACTCTAGGAATGTTGGAAAACCATGAAAATGCTTAGTTTTTTTCTAATATTCTTTCTTCAACATTTCATTCACCGACCAGTTATTTTCAACAATATTTTGTATTTATATTTGGCTGAAACAAAATGCCAAAATATTTGACTTCAGTCATGTTTATATGTTGACTCTGTCATATCTATTCTCTGTATATGGCTAACTCATATGACGCATCTATTTAACTCTTACTGCTCCTCCTACTTCTATCTATTCTTCCTCCTTTGCTCATATGGGGGAAGGGCGGCCTCCAGTAAATTTATTTATGAAAGTGTCTATTATTAATTATTATGCTGTTAAGTGGAATGGTAATTTTGTTCTTATTGTTTTGTGGTTGTTCTAAATATTTCTTTCATTATTGTCAAAAGTAATAAAACAAAAGCGACAGCAGCTTCATAAGTAGTGTGTTGGTAGTATTTAGTACTTATATAGTGTTAGCATAAACAGGAGGAGAAGATTTTTACACTAGAATTTGAGAATTTCCATTGATGTCCGCATGGAAAGTGATACTGCCTCCTCATCCTAGTCACATTATCATCATCATCATCATAATCAACAGAGTCCTCCCTTTCCTGGTGATTAATAATTTCTCAGCCATTTGCTTGATATTATTTACAACATTGTTGAGGAATTCCAATTTTGTTAAGACCCTAAATGGTAGTTATCTTGCCTCGTCTCACCTATTGATTGTCGTGGTGTTATTTGTTGTTGTTACATTGCTGCCGGTGTTGCCACCATTGGGGTTCGAGTTGTTATTAGTACTGCCATTCGATGAACTACTGCTACTACTACTGCTATTGTTATTTGCCGTTACTGGACTACCTGATGACGAATTATCCAAACCACTTCCACCACCACCACCACTTGCACCGGAAACTGTTACATTTTTCAAATCCGCTGTGGAATTTATTATCGTTAAACCACCTGATGCATTAATATCTGCCACTGAACTGCTTGATATTTGATGCTGATGTTGCATTTGCATATTTCCCTCATTAACGGAATTGTTCATATTGGAAGCAGCAACGGCGGATATGGTATTTGAGTTGAGATTTGTTGTTACTACCGAGGGTGAGGATACTACTTGCAATGTTGTACCCGTACTACCCACCGTCGCAACATTACTATGACTATTACCCGACGATGATGTGGATGACGATGCTGCCACTGTAGCCACTGGTACCGTTCGCATGTTTGTGAATATTTGATTGTTACCTATGCGACTTCGCAATACTGCATGGGCCATACCTTGGGGACCAATCTGTACCTGCATTTGCCCTGTATTGTTTTTTTGCAATTGCTTTACATTTACTAGGCTCGTATACAAAACACGCTTGTTGCCACTATTACCATCACCGGAAATTGAAGAAGAGACAGTGCCCGTTGTTGCATTGGTGCCATCGCCTGATGATGAGGTTGTAGATGTCGCCCCTATAATATTTAAAATTCTTTCCCGTTTCATTTTTCCCTGTTGTTGAAGTAATTGCTGAGACAGCAATTGTTGTTGTTGAACGGTGGCCTTATTCAGCAAAACAGTTTGTTGGACACCGGTATTGCCACCACCACCCTGCTGTTGATTATTACCTCCTGAACTGGCGGGGGCCGCAACAAAGTTCAATTTTAAATTACTATTGTTTGCTGCTTGTTGAAGTTTCTGAGCCGCCGATTGTAATTCAGATGCATTGGTTATGGTGAAATTAGTTCCTGCTCCTCCGCTTGAACTTGTGGTCAAATAAATTTTATTACCACCACCTTGTTGAGAAGCCTGTGAAGTTATTATGGCAGCGGTGGGCTGCAAACTGTAATTGTGATTGGCTGCGATGGCAGCAGCATTACTGTGTTTTTGTTGTTGCAACTGATGTTGATGGCTTTGCTGTTGTTGGTGATGTTGCTGTTGTTGTTGTTGCTGTGACATATTAACTTTATATGTTACTGCCGTTGTTGTTGTTGTATCATGACCACTCAACGCATTTAGGATGGCTAAATCATCGTCTTGTGATTGTTGTTGCTGCTGTTGTTGCAAATGTTGTTGTTGCTGCTGCTGTTGCAAAATCTGTTGCTGGGCCTGTTGTTGCGTAATAATTTTTCGTTGTGAAAATTTCCGATTCAATAACAGTTTATTTATATCTAGAAAGAGAACAAATATAAAGTTTGAAAAAAAAACAGTTTATATGTATGGAGACTACATCAGATTCGGATTTAAAAAATATTTTTATTTGAATTCTACAGAAGTTACAAACATCTCGTGTAAGAGTGCAAGAAAATGAAGAAGTAATGACTTGATTTTAAATCTAAATTCTGTAGAATGAGTACGAGAAGTAAAACCTGGAAATTTTAATTTTTTGTTTCGAGCAATTCGAATGGCTTTATGTCCACAATGGACTGAATAGTCTAAGTGAGCCTGAAACTTAATCGGACTGCCACTTTTGCCACAATTGCTAGAATTCTAATAAAAATTTTAAGTTTTTTTACTGTTTGTTAGATTGGAAGAATTCTTGATGTTTCGGCAAATTTTGCAAAACATTCCTCACCACCTAAGAGATAAAATTTTGACAAAATTTTCTCTAGGAATATTTTAATTATAAAGAAAATTTTGTCAAAATTTCATTTCTATAGAAAATTTTGTCAAAATTTTATTTCTATAGAAAATTTTGTCAAAATTTTATTTTTATAGAAAATTTTGTCAAAATTTTATTTCTATAGAAAATTTTGTCAAAATTTTATTTTTATAGAAAATTTTGTCAACATTTTATTTCTATAGAAAATTTTGTCAAAATTTTATTTCTATAGAAAATTTTTTCAAAATTTTATTCCTATAGAACATTTTTTCAAAATTTTATTTCTATAGAAAATTTTGTCAAAAATTTATTTCTATAGAAAATTTTGTCAAAATTTTATTTCTATAGAAAATTTTATCAAAATTTTGTCAAAATTTTATTTTTATAGAAAATTTTGTCAACATTTTATTTCTATAGAAAATTTTGTCAAAATTTTATTTCTATAGAAAATTTTTTCAAAATTTTATTCCTATAGAACATTTTTTCAAAATTTTATTTCTATAGAAAATTTTGTCAAAAATTTATTTCTATAGAAAATTTTGTCAAAATTTTATTTCTATAGAAAATTTTATCAAAATTTTATTTTTATAGAAAATTTTGCAAAATTTTGTCAAAATTTTATTTTTATAGAAAATTTTGTCAACATTTTATTTCTATAGAAAATTTTGTCAAAATTTTATTTTTATAGAAAATTTTGTCAACATTTTATTTCTATAGAAAATTTTGTCAAAATTTTATTTTTATAGAAAATTTTGTCAACATTTTATTTCTATAGAAAATTTTGTCAAAATTTTATTTCTATAGAAAATTTTGTCAAAATTTTATTTCTATATAAAATTTTGTCAAAATTTTATTTCTATATAAAATTTTGTCAAAATTTTATTTCTATATAAAATTTTGTCAAAATTTTATTTCTATAGAAAATTTTGTCAAAATTTTATTTCTATAGAAAATTTTGTCAAAATTTTATTTCTATAGAAAATTTTGTCAAAATTTTATTTCTATAGAAAATTTTGTCAAAATTTTATTTCTATAGAAAATTTTGTCAAAATTTTATTTCTATAGAAAATTTTGTCAAAATTTTATTTCTATAGAAAATTTTGTCAAAATTTTATTTCTATAGAAAATTTTGTCAAAATTTTATTTCTATAGAAAATTTTGTCAAAATTTTATTTCTATAGAAAATTTTGTCAAAATTTTATTTCTATAGAAAATTTTGTCAAAATTTTATTTCTATAGAAAATTTTGTCAAAATTTTATTTCTATAGAAAATTTTGTCAAAATTTTATTTCTATAGAAAATTTTGTCAGAAATGTATTTCTATAGGAAATTTTGTCAAAATTTTATTTCCATAGAAAATTTGGTCAAAATTTTATTTCTATAGAAAATTTTGTCAAAATTTTATTTCTATAGAAAATTTTGTCAAAAAATTATTTCTATAGAAAATTTTGTAAAAAATTTATTTCTATAGAAAATTTTGTCAAACTTTTATTTCTATAGAAAATTTTGTCAAAATTTTATTTCTGTAGAAAATTTTCTCAAAATTTTATTTCTATAGAAAATTTTGTCAACATTTTTTTCTATAGAAAATTTTTAAAAATTTTATTTCTATAGAAAATTTTGTCAAAATTTTATTTCTATAGAAAATTTTGTCAAAATTTTATTTCTATAGAATATTTTGTCAAAATTTTATTTTTTATTTCTATAGAAAATTTTGTCAAAATTTTATTTCTATAGAAAATTTTGTTAAAATTTTATTTCTATAGAAAATTTTGTCAAAATTTTATTTCTATAGAAAATTTTGTCAACATTTTATTTCTATAGAAAAGTTTGTCAAAAATTTATTTCAATAGAAAATTTTGTCAAAATTTTATTTCTGTAGAAAATTTTGTCAAAATTTTATTTCTGTAGAAAATTTTGTCAAAATTTTATTTCTATAGAAAATTTTGTCAAAATTTTATTTCTATAGAAAATGTTGTTAAAATTTTATTTCTATAGAATATTTTGTCAAAATTTTATTTCTATAGAAAAGTTTGTCAAAATTTTATTTCAATAGAAAATTTTGTCAAAACTTTATTTCTATAGAAAATTTTTGTAAAAATTTTATTTTTTATTTTGTCATTATGCTTGCACCTAGTCTACTAGAGCTCGACCGAAGCATCGGCTTCGGCATTCCGCTAAAAATCGATAATCGGCCTTCGGCATCAAGAGACCGATTAACCGAAGCCGAAGCTTTTGAATAATTTAATCGATTTTTAATTGTCCAAGTGTTGAATTTGTCTCAGTCAAAACACAAAGTACAAATAAAACGTAAAAAAATTATAAAAAATCTTTTTTGTCATAATATCAAACTACCGGACTGAATTACCTTTATTGTATTTATGCATATGTTGAAAAAATATTCTAATATTGAACTAAAACACACCAAATTTCTTTAATTACAAACTTGAGGAAAATAATCGGTTTCGGTCGATTATTGCTTTTTTGGCGAATATCGGCTTCACCTTCGGCCAAAAAAAATCCGCTTCGGTCGAGCTCTATAGTTTACTCTCTTGCCCATGTTTGGTTTTTTTATAGTTTCATGAGCCAGATTTTATTAAAAATTATAACCAAATTAAAATGCTACTACTCACCCGTACTTTCTGGGCCATTTAACTGTCGCTTCTGAGCTGGTCTATTTGTCCACACAATTTTATTGCCTGTTCCCGAGGTTGACGCCACTGCTGTACCATCGGCATTTGATGACGCCGACGTGCCCGTCAACATTCCAGCCGGGGTTGTGCTAACATTTGCGGAACTAATTTGTCGCCAAACAATTTGTTGTGTAGGCTGACCAACCAACTGCTGTTGCTGTTGCTGTGTTAGCTGTTGTACTGCATTTCTCGCCGATGTGGTAACAATTAGAGGACCAGCCGTTGCATTCGAACCATTACCACTTGCATTTATGTGTTGAACTCCGGCAATATTTTGTACAGTCAATTGCTGTCCACTACTGGTGTTTATGATATTCACACCCTGTATGGTCGAGGCAAGTGAAACGGGAGCCTTTTGAAGGTAAATCTTTTGTGAACCTGCCGTGCCAATTACATCTCCTGCCGCTGCTGTGGTGGTATATATCATTTGTCCACTATTATTGGTGACATTCGATGCACCAATAGGTGTTAGAGTTGGTTGGCGCATAATTGTTGTGGTCGCGGCCGCTGTATTGCTATTGGTGGTGGGAACATATTGGGCTATAACTGATGTCCCACTAACACTTCCACTGTTCGATGATGCGTTTACCAATTCGCCTCCACGTTGCATTAATAGTTTCTGTTGTTGTTGGTGTTGAAACTGAAGTTTAAGTTGTTTTTGTTGCTGCAACTGCAATTGATGCAATTGTTGGACTGTGACATTTCGTATCTGCTGTGTGGCTGGCTGTTGTAGAACTTGTGCAGTGGTTAGCTGTTGCTGGACAATTTGCTGATGCAATTGTTGTTCAGGGGGAGCGCTGATCGTTTGCAACTGTTGCTTTTGTTGACTCGCAATCGTTGATTCACCTGGATTTATGGTAATGGAATTACCTATGACTAATGGTGTCGATGGAGTAATTAACTGTTGCTGTTGGACCATGGGCTGTGCAATCACAATAGGGGACTGTTGAAGCATTTCCCGTTGACCACTTAAGTTAACACCTGCAGTCGATGGAGATGCCATTATTAAGGAGGATATTGGTGCTAATTGCTGAGATGGTATGCCAACATTCATATTGGTGGAATTACCAGATGTTTCGGATTTGGTTTCCTTTACATCCATTGGTTCTTGCTTTACTGCCACCTCGTCATCTTCGCTTTCCACTCGCTCCACATCTTCTTCGCAGGGTTCCTTTTTAGGTTCTTCTCTCTTGAAGAATGTCTCATCTTTAACCGTAGCTGTTTCCAGAGGGGAACAATTGAAAGACGAACTGCCTACGGGTGCCAATAAAGCTGCATATGATTTCTTTCCTCCCTTGGCTTTGACAGGTTTCTTGCCTCCTTTGTCACATTTCTTAGTAGCATCGTCGATGCCATCCAGCAAACCGGCTGCCGCTTCAACATCTCCATCTCCATCCACATCCGCATCGACATTTTCACCATCAAGAATACCATTCCAAAAGCTTGAGGCGAGGGTTTTAATGTCGTCTATTTGGACTTCCTGCAAAATGTTGTCCAACATATCAGCATCATCCCCATCGCCTAACAAATTGATGTCATTCAAGGAGTCGCCACTGAAATTCAGATCTAAACAGGCGCTGTTATTAGCCTCTGGACTCTTACTACTGCCACGTGTAATGTCAGACATAAAGGAATTCTGAAAGAGTTGTGTATCGGCTTCTAAATCCTCATATTTGAATGTAGGTGTTATAAATGCTGAATTTTTATGGTCTGCCGTATCCTTCCACAACGGAGTTTCCATCTTTATGGGTTTAGATTCGTCATCCATTACCTCGGGAACCATTTCCACCGATATGGGTGTTTGTTGCGTCCAATCAACTAAAGGAGACGTCAATTTGTAATCCATATCCAAGGACCAAAAATCGTCCTTTTCTGCTTCTGTGGGTGTTTTTGGTCTAAAATGTAACCAATCACGCCGTATTTCGGACAACAGTTCATTACAGATATCCAAACGTTGCGACGATGTGGGAGATAATCCACCCAACATTGTGAGCTCCTTCTCCTCCTCTTCATTGGCGACATCTTCGATCAAGATATTGACACCCTTTAATGCTTCGGTTGCCGCCACTAAAGTCTTTGTGGTTCTCTTTCTTAGATTATGTTGACGTATAACATCAGCCATTTGATTATAGCATGTATCATCATCGTCCCCACTTTCATGGTTAAGGGATGATATGGGATGTCGCAATCTTGAGCCACTACTACTGTCTAGGGGTCGCCACAAGTCCGTTTGATCTGTGGAATCTTCACACACCACCTCTTTCTTAATCTTAATCAAATTACTGAGTTGAGCCAAGTTTACATTTTCCTCATCCTCGACAATATCGGCCGCCGCGGAGGAGTTCAACTTTTGTATGCTACTCAAAGGTTCATTCGAATCATCGGCAGATGCTATTGAGGGAGCAGAGGAATCCACCAATTCTTGCTTAATAGCCCGTGATTGCAAATCACCAGGAGCGCAAGAGGACGTTGATGCGTTTTCAGAATCTGCATCCTGTACGATTTCCGTTTTTATCACATTCATTTTGTCACTTATACTACAACTATTACTTCTACTACTGCTACTAATGTTCATATTAACATTATTACTACTATTGTTGTTATTAATGCCAATAACTACTGCTGAAGATGCTGGCGAAGATGAGGAAGTGTGCATGAGACTGTTGCTTAAGTTATTAATGGTGGTGGTGGTGGTTGTGTTGTTGTTGTTAGTGGCAACGAGGATTGTATTTGATGATGATGCCGGAGGACCACTACTACTATGATTTGTCGTCCATGGTGAAGAGGAATTCAAAGAAGACTTTTGGAGAGTAGTTTGTGTCGGATCATCATGGTCTCTAGGTATACCATTTACCTTCTCCTCTTTGATGGTGTTTTCCACAGGGTCTGTGGTGTATTCTAGTGGATTGTTAACGAAATTATTTACACGACCATTAATGCTAACACCTCCACCAGATTCCATCATCAGCGATTGTGACAATTTGTACAACAAACGTCGCTCGGCTGCTGCCATCTCCTTCTTTTGCAAGTGCGCATTATTTAGTTTACGCCGCTTTGCATTTTCCTCATTTTGTTGTCGTCTTCTTCGACGCCTTCGTCTTGCCATCGATATACATGAATGATAGAGACGATCTCTTTGTATGTGCAAGCCATGTTCGTCTGTCAGATCGTCTTCTTCGTCCGAATATTCATATTCGCAGCAATCTCTGAGACCAATTTCCAAAGCATCATTACCATTTTCGACGCCATCCAGTGTGGTGGTGGTTGCGGTGCCTTGTCGGTTGGTATCTGTGATTTCTTGTTTAATTGTAATGGCGGGTGTATTTGCATTATGTACAGAAGTAGTAGTAGATGTTGACGATATCAGGGAGCCGAAAGACGCTGAACCAGCGCCCGAGGGTACTAAATCGACAACTGTTGGTGGTGAGGCGGGTTTTGTGGTAGAATCATTAGTTTTATTTGTTGTCGTTGTATTATCAACGGCACAGGAATCTGGTGTTTTGCTCTCTAGTATAGTGTAGTCGAGCTGTGACCAAAAATCATCAAAATTCGAAGCCACACGATCTAGCAGAACACGACCACCACGACCCATACGCCTTCGGGCGAAACCAATGCAACGAGACCTAAAAGTAAATTTTTATATAGAGATTTAATTAATTCACAAAAATTCATAGAATTTCAAAAACTCAAATAACATACCTTGGATGTTTTATGGAGGTTAAGGTATAGCGATATTTACTGTCACCGAATCCGTACTCCTCCTTGGGCTCCCATGGCCAATTGCCGGTATGGGATCTCGACTAAAAGTGAAAACAAAATGCATATAAATGAAAAATATACTTCTCCAGATGATTTGAATATTTGTAAGAGAAATTAAAACGATAATTTTGTCCACAATTTAATTTATAACCATTCGTATTGGCCCGATCCTTCAATTTTTCTCCAGTTTGGAACAAATTTCTAACTTCTTAAGATTTTTAAAATTAAAAAAAGTATATATCTACATTTTTTAATTTCCAGAAATTTAGATAGTGAATAAACAAATTACCCTCAGATTCCTAAACCAGCCTTAAGGCGGTCTTCGTTAAAACAACAAAACTGAGTCAAAACGCTACAAGAGATCTTGTACCATATACTGGATGTTACCGTGTTGAGTTTGCTTGTTTCGTTTTCTAGTTATTGTGTCATAAACGTGGACTATTTTATTAGCTTGCAGAAAAACTGGTGTTCGTAAAAATGTTGGTGTTCGGCGAAACTTTGATTTAATTCGCGACCCAAAGTGAACTACACTTGAACCTTCCGAAAAAGGGGTTTGATAGTTGGCTACTGCCTAAAACAAATTTGCAAGCATATCTCTTTTCCTTTGCCAAACTCAAATCATCGATTTGAATGTAAATGGCTGGGTTTGTTTTTGAGCGTGCTTCCTCTATCTTCATTCGTTTTGTTTGTTATTGTTGGCTTCTCTTCAATCGTTATTGAATAGAAGCCAAACTCAAATCGATGATTTGAGTTTGGCAAAGGAAAAGAGATATGCTTGCAAATTTGTTTTAGGCAGTAGCCGACTATCAAACCCCTTTTTCGGAAGTTTCAAGTGTAGTTCACTTTGGGTTGAGTGAATTACCCGAATTTATTCTGATAATTGGTTGATAGTTTTGCTGCAAGTAGAGGATGCTGATGAGGAATGTGGTAATTCCGAAACAGCTGTACATCCAACCATCTTGCAGTCTATAGGGCTTTGCCCAAATAAATTTGACAAGCATACTTTTCCTCTGTTGGTTAAGCTACACTTGTAGTTTAGTCAATGCATGGCTTTAAGCTGAGATCAAAAACAACAATAACGATTGAAGAGAAGCCAACAACAACAAACAAAAAAAAATGTATTTCAATAGAAAATTTTGCCAATTTTTTTTTCTATAGAAAATTTTGTCAAAATTTTATTTCAATAGGAAATTTTTACAAAATTTTGTTTCAATAGAAAATTTTGCCAAAATTTTAAATCAATAGCAAACTTTGACAAAATTTTATTTCTATAGAAAATTTTGTCAACATTTTATTTCTATAGAAAAATTTGCCAACATTTTATTTCTACAGAAAATTTTCTTCTATAGAAAATTTTGCCAAAATGTTATTTGTATAGAAAATTTTGTCAAAAATTTATTTCTATAGAAAATTTTGTCAAAAATTTATTTCTATAGAAAATTTTGTCAAAAATTTATTTGTATAGAAAATTTTGTCAAATTTTTATTTCTATAGAAAATTTTGTCGAAATTTTATTTCTATAGAAAATTTTGCCAAAAATTTATTTCAATAGAAAATTTTGATAATATTTTATTTCTGTAGAAAATTTTGCCAAAATTTTATTTCTATGGAAAATTTTTCCAAAATTTTATTTCTGTAGAAAATCTTGCCAAAATTTTATTTCTATGGAAAATTTTGACAAAATTTTATTTCTATAGAAAATTTTGCAAAAAATATTTTTACACAATATTTTGCAAACATTTTATTTTTAAAGCAAATTTTTTTTTAATAGAAAGTTTTGCCAAAAAAATTTTGTCAAAAATTTTGTATCTATAGAAAACTTTGTCAAAATTTTATTTCTATAGAAAATTTTGACAAAATTTTATTTCTATAGAAAATTTTGCAAAAAATATTTTTACACAATATTTTGCAAACATTTTATTTTTAAAGCAAATTTTTTTTTAATAGAAAGTTTTGCCAAAAAAATGTGACAATTTCATTTCTATAGAAAACTTTCTCAAAATTTTATTTCTATCAAAATTGAAGTACTTCTTAGTTGGAGATGAATATTTAGCAAAATCTACCAAAACATTAGGAATTCTGCCCATCTACCAAACAGTAAAAGATCTACCTTTTTTGGTACAATTCTACCAACTGTGGTCTGTACGCACTTCTTGTGTCAATGTCCAGCATTATCCTTTAAGAGAAACAAGATACTGGACTCCTTTTACTTTCAGGCACTCACCGATCAGCGGGAGTGTAGCTTGAAGAACATACTCGTCTTCATCAGGCTGGATATTTTAAATTATTTTAAGGAAGACGTACAAATGGAAGATCTTAAGCGACTTTTAGGGAGACCTCCCCAGGATGAAGAAGTTGAAAAAAACTACATCGGGAAATCACAATGAACCTATAGTAGACATCAATTCAATTCAAGAAATGATGTCATCCTCTACAACTTTACCTAGCCTATTTTGCTGTAGAGTAATCAATGTACATAGATTGCAAATAAAGACTGCAAATAAATTCACTCTCATACAAACGAAACAAAGTTAAAAAATGGAAAACCCAAATAAAATAACCTAATTCTGCGAAGAACTTTGGTCCTGGACAAATTTTGTAGCGCAAAATGGGATAATGTTATTTACACAAAATAATATTTATTTGCTCTCCTTAGTAGTCGGACAAAAAAATCTGATTTGTATTTTAATGCAAAAACATAACTAATGAATTTTGTGACAATTAAAAACAAAACACAACAATTTTCGTAATGTGATTGTGTGCATTTAGCAATATAAATAACAATTATCCAAATCTGTAATCCAAATAAATAAATTCATCTGCATTCAGTTTATAAGAACAAAAACATAGTATGCATACCCTTAAATAATCGCAGCCTTGTTTTCTTCTAAATGCAAATGGAGCCTCTTCTTCACTCTCCGAGCCGATTTTGTGCGCTAAATCTTCTTCCTCGGTTTCAAAGGTGGATTCATTTGGCGCAGGCGATGAACTTTGACGATGCAGGTGATGATGCAAATGATGAGGCAGGTGGTGTGGCAGATTTGATGTACCTCCAGGTATACCAAGTCCACCCACACCACCAGCGACACCCGCAGCACCCAAGGCAGCTCCTGTGGTGGCCGATGTTGGTATAACACCAATATTGGCTAAATACTGTTGTTGCTGCTGCAAATGCTGCTGTTGCTGGTGATGCAATTGTTGTTTATCACGGGGAACTTTGTGTTTACGCTTTTTATACTGACGTTTCTCTTTGCGACTGCCTGCATTCAAACCATCTGAAAATGGCGAAGATGATTAAATTAATATTGATTTAATTATTATTTTCTCAATCACATACCCATGGCTACATTTGCGGAATTCAGGTACGGCGATGTTGTTGAATACATATGCCCGCCAGGAGTTGTCACACTTCCAGCAGAGCCCGGTGTCAATAATCCCGTAGAGCCCATAACATTGTTCAAACCGGCTGCAGATGAACCCACACTTGGTACAACTGCAGTTGGTGTAGCTCCCGAAGATGACGAATGATGGGAGTATTGATTTGCATACAACGGTGCAAAGGCAGGTCTGAAAAATCATCACAAAAAAAAACTCCAAGGTAAATTTTGAAATTATTTGCCATAGTTTGCAATAACAACCTTGAATTCTTAAGAGTAGCACTAAGCTCCGAAAGTAAAACACCATTAAAGTCTCTGAGTTGTACGCGTTTCTCAAAGATTTCTATGGACAAATGCAGTTGTTCGCGTTTAGTTTTCTCACGCCTCTTTACCATCTCCAATACCGTAGTGGCCCTTTGCAAATCACGCCTAGAACAAAATAAAATTGCAATAAAACCAATATGCTCGTTTTCTAAACTCAGACATGCAGTTATACATACCTCAACTTGAGCATCTTCTCATAGGAAGTCTCATCGTTTTTACGATTCTTTCGCGTTTGCATCTTCTCAGTGCGCCGGCGAAAAGCTAAGTACGGATTATTTGATGAGGCTCCCGGTCGATTCTCTGTCTTTACGGCTAGGATCAGTGGATGTTGCTGCATTGTTTTTGATAGATATAAAATTATTTACATGAATCGACAACGAGGGATGTAAGTGATTAGATAAAAATTTCAAAATTAATGAAAATTAAAAGAGAATATGAAATTAACTTTACCATTTTCAGACGCTTATTAAGCCAGTAGTCGTATACGGCTATGCTGACCTCATCGTCCTGTTTGAGCAGCGCTTTCGCCTCGTGCAGTGTAACCACTGTCTGACCTGAACTCTTCTCAAGGCGATCCATCATTTGTTCAAATTTGAATGGCGTTAAATCTAAACGTTTTCGTTGTTGCGTTATCCACATTTCATCTTCGCTATCCATATCATATTCGGGTACATCCTGTTCCAAACCAAGTGCTGTTATACCATGCAAACAAAGAATTATAGACAATTTAATACAGAACAGAAACAGATACGTCTGATAAGAACTATGTAACTTACGTTGCATGTGAATCAACTGCCGTGGCATACGATAATTGGGTGGATAATTTCTATCGTAGAAATCTTGATCGGTGGTATAGACTTCGGGAGTCGGAATAATAAGACCTGTACATATTGCTCGTTGTAAATGGTGTTCCTGAAAATTAAAAATTTTACAAATAAATTAGTCTTTATAAAATAATTATTCTTAAAAATTCAGCTTGTTTTAATTCTTTTTTGCTAATTCTTTTTATATGTTTTTTTGTTTTCATAAATCACCCCATCGAAATCAGTGATTACACAATGGGTGATCATATACTTTAAATGCACTACTTATTTCGTGACCGAGGGTATGCCTGGGGTGAAGTACTTTCCTCCTAGGACATGCGTATGTAAATGTAATCCGTAGCGATTCCAATTTATAAGTGGTTATTACGTTTTGATTACCTACAAGATTAGCAAGTAATGAGAGTTTTTGATGGGAGAGGATAAACCACCGCTGAAAAACTTGTTTGGTGTTCGGTCAAAACTGAGATTGATGTTAACCATAATTTTTTTAACATTTTTAAAGGGTGATACGGTCAAAATTTAGTCAAGGGAAAACGCGTGTAAATCGGTGAAATCGTTTATTTAAAAAATCAAATTAAATTTCTTTTTTAAGTTCAAGTTCAATTAGTATAAAATTCAGGATTTCATATTCATATTCAGTTAGGCTTTCGCTTTTCCAAATCCGAATTGCCGGGCCTCACGCTTGACACCTGACATCAGATTTTGTACAGCCACCTTGTCCACCTTCTTCGCCGCAGAAAGCCAGTTTGCCTTGAACTGCTGCTCGTCCTTAGCAGTTTTTTTTTTTGTCATCTTTAGGTTCCGCTTGACAATAGCCCAGTATTTCTCAATTGGGCGGAGCTCTGGCGTGTTGGGAGGGTTCTTGTCCTTGGGAACCACCTGCACGTTGTTGGCGGCGTACCACTCCATGGCCTTTTTACCGTAATGGCAGGATGCCAAATCCGGCCAAAACAGTACGGAACAACCGTGTTTCTTCAGGAAAGGCAGCAGACGTTTATTCAAACACTCTTTCACGTAAATTTCTTGGTTGACAGTCCCGGAAGCTATGAAAATGCTGCTTTTCAAGCCACAGGTACAGATGGCTTGCCAAACCAGATATTTTCTTGCGAACTTTGACAGTTTTATGTGCTTGAAAATATCTGCTACCTTTCCCCTTCCTTTTGCCGTATAAAACTCCTGTCCCGGAAGCTGCTTGTAGTCAGTCGGCTTTTACGTAGGTTTCGTCGTCCATTACCACGCAGTCAAACTTCGTCAGCATCGTCGTGTACAGCCTCCGGGATCGCGCTTTGGCCGTCGTATTTTGTTTATCATCGCGATTTGGAGTCACTACCTTCTTGTAAGTCGATAGTCCGGCTCGTTTTTTGGCTCGATGCACGGTTGTAGACGATACACCCAGCTTATTTGCGGCATCTCGGAGAGAGAGGTTAGGGTTTCGCTTGAAACTACCGGCAACTCTCTTTGTCGTCTCAGCGGCTTCCGGTTTTCGATTTCCCCCCGATCCAGACTTCCTGGCTGTCGACAAACGTTCCCCAAACACTTTAATTACATTTGTAACGGTTGATTTGGCAACTTTTAGCGATTTTGCCAGCTTTGCGTGCGAGTAGCTCGGATTTTCGCGATGCGCAAGCAAAATTTTGATATGCTGCTCTTCTTGCTTGGACGGCATTTTGACAACTGAAGAGTGAATTCCAAAATCAAAATAGTAGCAACATTCTACACACACACCTTCAAAATGAGGGGTGTTCAGGTTTTTTAAATGCAAAATTGAAAGAAATACGTCAAGTTTATATTGACCAAATTTTGACCGTATCACCCTTTATACCCTCCACCATAGGATGGGGGGGGTTTAGAAACTTTGTCATTCCGTTGTAACAGATCGAAATATTGGCGACAGACCCCATAGAGTATATATATTCTATGTCGTGGTGACATTCTGAGTCGATCTAGCGTTGTCCATCCATATCATAATAATCAAGTTCTGAACTAAACTAGATATCGGCTTGAAACCTGGCATAAGTAGTTGTTATTGATGTAGGTCGGAGGGTACAGCAAATGGGCCACATCGGGCATCCTCAGATTTGACTTCCGGAGCTTCTAGGATGGGCAAATATTATTTGCTCCAGTTAAATTTGGTATGTGATGCTAATATATGGCTCCTAAAAAACTCGCAAAACTTGTTCCATAAATATATATAGCCCCCATATAAACGACCCCAGATGTTGCTTCCGGAACTTCTAGCAGCACACAAAAAAAAATTTCTGATTCAATTACGAAATTAATTGATCCAATAATTTTTTTAATTGAAATGTCTTCAATCACAGAAATGATACTATCAATTAAAAAATTAATTGACAGTCAATTAATGGATACTATTAATTTGTGTGATTGATTTTTATTTCAATTAAAAAATTGTTGAATCAATTAAATTTTTAATTGAATATTTTTTAAAACTTTTTTTAATTGGAAAAATGTTCGTGAAATTTTTTGCTGTGAGGGGCAAATTTTATCCGATCAGGTTAAATTTTGGTAACTGGTAACTAGTTTAGCATAGATTACAGAGCATGACAGAAATCCTTGGAAACGAATTGGCAACCACTTAGAACCTACTATTAGTCCAAAGTGATTCCTCAAAGATGTCCTTACTTTTTAGGTCTTCCAACCAGAAGACTTGATGAAAGCCAGTAAATTCGTCAGACACTAATGTAGGAAATTGCCTGAAAAAAAGGAAAACAGCGTCTTGTTTCTTGTAAACATAATGCTGGACATTGAGGCAAAGAAATGGTACAAGTCCTCTGTAGTCTCTGATCGAGACAGCATCCAGATCAACACTTTGTGGATAAACAACCACCACCCAAAATCCAGATTTCCCAAAAATATCGAGGGCCAGAATTCTGGATTGCCACCTAAATTGTCTGAAGATAACCCTCCGAGACGGACTCGGAGGATTATCTTCTTTCATCTAATATGGCAGACTTGGAAAGAGCCAAGTAGTTGCTTCGTTTGAACAAAAAAATAATCGGGTTTACTTGCTGAAGAGGTCAGCTGTTCAGCTTGCTCCCTGCTCATATTCGCTCCCCATGGAGTCAAACATGTTGAAATATAAATGGAGCCTTACTCTCTAAAATACCCCGGGCACAAAAATACCAGTGTCCATCATCTGCAGACGGCGCTTCGGCGGGAATAAGCCAAAATACCACAACAATTTTCGTACAACGTGTGATGTTTTAGTCAGCCTTAATATATCCAAATCTGATTCTAAGCAGGGAGCCACCGTGGTGGCTTGGGTTCAATCCCAGTTTCCACCAAACTCCAAAAAGTTTTTTTTTTTATCGGTGGATTATACCCTTCCTGTAATGATGGTGACATTTCTGAGTGTGTGAAACCTTCTCTAAATTTTAGCGGCGAGTCCGTCGTTCGGACTGTGCTATAAAAAGGAGGTCCCTTGTCATTGAGATAAACATAGAAAAGGGCAGAACTCAGTGATAAATTGATCACTGTGGTATCACAATTGACTGAATTTTTGAATGGTTATTGAGGGGCATATGCTGACATTACATGCCAAATATACCACATGGGATGAACTTTGTCCCTCCATGGGGATCCAAATGGTCCATGATTATTTGGGTCCGCTACCATGTCAGTTTATACGTGGACTTGACATAATTTTAGAGCGGTATGGACCAGTTTTTGCATAATTGCATATTCAAAGGAATCGGATGTAATTACGTTGTAATTTACGAAACTCCAGATGTCAAATATGGTCGCTATATAAATAATGGACCGATATTTGCATGGTTATTAGAACACATATATAGACATCACGCATATATTGACTGGATCGCTTTATAAGTCAGGAGGCTTCATAAGTCAACTCTGGGTCCAATATGGCTAGATCGACTCAGAATTTTACCACGATCAGGTATATACAGTGAAACATCTCAAACTTGAACACTCGGAAAACTGGACACCTCTCAAAAGTAGACAGTTGTCTGGGGACATTTGCTATTAACACTTTCAAATTAACCTCTAACAACTAGTCACCTTCCCAATGTAGACAAAATTTAGGCGACCATGAGTGTCCACTTCTCAGAGGTTTCACTGTATGTTGTCTGAGCTCAATATTTCAATGGGTTTAAAAAACGGATGGCAAAGTTAGTATACCCCGGCCGTCCTATGGTTGAGGTATAAAAATCGTTAACAAAAACGACTGAACTTTTGTACGAAATGTTATCTTTCCAGGGCCATTTAACAGAACTCGATCGGACCTTTGCTGAAAAATTAATGGATTAATCTGAAAAGCTACTGGATTTCTTTTTAGTAAACCTATTATTTCCAATAGTTGATGTAAGATTTGAAAAAAGATATAAGTATTTGTACCTATTGGACGGATAAATAATTAACCTATAACAACAATATTTATAAAAACTCACCGACTCTTCCTCTTTTTCCATGCCACTGGGCATTTGGGGTACCGCACGATTAATAGCTGAATATTCGGGCAAATCCGGCAACTCTTCCGCCAAATAAATTGGCATTTGTTTGGATGGATCAAGGGCACGAGCCCTAAATGATAACTTCGACATGGTGACAACTATGGATGTGGAGCTAAAGATGATTCACACGATATTCCTTCTTTGTTTACAACTTCTCCTTCACCTTCGTTTTGTTAAAACTAAATTTGGCTTGTGAATTTTATAAAAATCAAAAGAATATAAATCTTTTGAAGTGCAGATGTAGTATACTCTATATAATACGCCTCGACGTGTGTAGGAGGTTAGCTAATGAGATGATAAGTAATTGGTAGTTTCTGTTTCGGAAGGGCGGGAAAGGAGATAACCTAAAACAATTCCAGAACAATATATGTGTCCTTTCGTAGAGCTGCTGCTACTATTAAAAATCCTTGATGCAGCTCTTTATCAAAACACGGGTGCTGGGGGCAATAATGTGGATTATGTGAAGGATTTAATTTGTTGTTTGGCAAAAACCCACAATATGAATTCGTCCTTACTGCTGCTGTTAAAGGATTAGACGTTGAATAAGCTGAGCTCTTAATATTTAAAGCCTTTCTCTTATGGTTTTCTGTATAGAAAGCAGCACTGCTGCTTATTGAAGTTTTCCGCCTTAAATTACCCCAAGGACTTGTGACAGATGAAAATATCGTTGATGGAAAGGACTTGTGAAGATACAGCACTGATGATGAGATTGGAGATGCTTTTGCACTTTTATTAAGTGAAATCTGCTGCTCCGGGTGCTCCTTGTTTGTTTTGGACAATGATAAAATTATAATGACGTGGAACTGTAGTTCTGTTAGAGCACTATTTTTCGAAAAATATGAGGATCTGGGTATGCTTGTTGGTTTTTCTTGATACAAATTAAAACCCAAGAAGCTACTAATAGGTGTGCTGGGATTTACTTGGACGTTTTGTTCTTTTGTTGACGACGTTAAGTTTGCCGTACTTGTTTTTGTGGTTTTTCTTGTTGTTATTTTCTGCAGCACTCCAAATGCCGGTTCGTCGTATACTGCGTTCTTACCCTCAGCACAACTATTTGTGGAGGATAGCAAACGCCGCAGTGGTGGCGGTGTTGTGGTTAATTTGCTGGATTTATTTTTCCTCTTCTTCGTAGATTCTGCTGCTATTGATGGGGTTTGGACCTCTTTGGACAATTCGTGGGCCTCGTATACCGCTTGTGCGGAGGATATCAGTAATGGTAGTACAAAAAACCACAACAACACTAATTGTTGTTGGTTTAAATTATGAGGCTGCTGCTTGTATGTGGTGTTGTTATTGGGGATACTGCAGATAAAGCTGCTCTTTGAAAGTTGATATTGCTGCTGCTGCTGCTGATCTTGAGACTGCGGCTGCGTTAGCAGTATGTTGTTGTTGTTGGCGGTGTTGGTTGTATTATTTGTATGACAACTAGGACTTTTTTGCAATGGAAGCAACAATAACAAATCGTGTGGGCTATGAGACGACGACATTTTTCAAATTGAAATCGAAAAACCTAAATAAATTTGCATAATTACAACAACAATAATAAACGTTAACATTTGTATACATTTCATATTTTATTTACAACAACACAGCAACATTTAGCGGCAGCAGCAACGACGTTGTCGACCGTTGTTGAAAGACGGCATTAAACTGCATTTTTTAGGCAAAACATGATACCAAAGAATGATTGTGTTGTATTGTTGTTGTATTGTTTTTATAATATTATTGTTGTAGTTCTTGTTTGCTTTTTGTAGTTACTTCCATGAAATTTCTTTCTTTTGTTTAATTTCCTTTAATTCACACCCAAATTCTTTTGTTTTTAAAATGTGTGTCGTTGTTGTAGCAATGGTATGTTGTTGATCGATCTTGGTTATTAATTATTTTCCTTCTTCTTTTTAATTAAAAGCGAATTCATTTTTTTTCATTTATTTTGATGTTTTTCTTTTAGTTTTGTTGTTATTGTTGTCGTTGTATGATGACAGCTACCACGCTATATTATCTGTCAAATATGAAGAAAATGCACATTTCAATTACAACGCTAGGCAAAAACACGAAATACACAAACACGCACACATTCTCAACCTGTGAAAATGCACTTTTTTAGGGGAGAGCGAATTGACCGATACACGACCCAAGAGAGAGGGAAAGGTGAAGCGAACGGGGCATAGAAAAGCCTCAACGAAAATTAAGCGGGGTTTATTGATATTGTATTTAATACCGGGGAAGCACAACAAAACACTTATCAAATGTGAATGGAAATTATTTGTACCATGAATTATTTTTTTATTTATCATCTCTATTTTAATTTTTTTTTCATTGCGCGTCAGATAAACAAAAGAAAAGCGAAAAATCGGAATCTTAACCACTTACACACCAAACATTTTTTACGGCGAATTCACCCAATTTTTTCTCGGGTCGTTTTTTTTTTGCATGAGAACGGAAAAACACAATGCAAAAATTTAATTTTTCAAAGACAAATTTCGCGGATTTCACAAAGCATTTCAAGCACAAATCACATACATTGACTTCTAACTAATTTCACCCATCGATTATCACTAGTATTATAGGATTTCCGTCAAATAGAAATTAATTAAACGAAGATTTTTGTGTGAAAAATTTTTGGTCGAGATAGTAGCGTGGTTTGGTTTATAGCATATATATCTCTTTCTTGTTCTTCTTCTTCCTCACGACGAGTAATAATGTATAGGGCTATCTCTGTCCAATTAAATCGACAAACTATCGAAGATGGCGTCGATATTAAAAAAGTTCGATAACTTGATTCCGAATCCGATTTCTTTGCAATACGAAAGGAGATAAATGGTTCGGCATACAATATATGAATATGTAAATTATTCTTTAAATTATTTTTAATATACACTAATCAATTACATTTTATTGACTTGATTAAAACACTCGTTGAGCAAAATACAAACACAAGCATCATAAAATCTCTCTAGGGTACAACAAAACAAAGCCCATGAAAAACAAAAGAGTTCCACCACATGGTAAATGCTTATTGTAACATATCCCGAAGTACCATGTTGTCTCTTTCTTTCACACGCGACAAGCAATAAGCTACAAATTCAATTTTAGTGAAATCCGCTCCGAGTTTCCGTCAACACTCCGAATTTAAAACATCGTTCGTTGTTTTGCACACACACACATATGCATTTGCGCGCGCATTTTTGTTTTCACACCATACGCATATCTCCCTCACTCTTGTAACGAAACCGAAGTTCAACAAAAAGAGACAGCATTTTTTTTCTCTCAAACTAAAAATCAATATGCCTCACGACGATGAGAATTTTTTTCACATTTTTGCCTTTTCAAAATACCATAAATCCAGATTGCAAACGAATACAGTTTTATTAAAAAATCCCCATGATTTTCGAATATAACGAATTCTTAGGATTTTTTCCATATAATTTCTTTGAAATATCGTTATTTTATTGTGCAACAACACGACTTTTTAGGACACGTTTTGTAATGACGTGAATCTTGCAAAGACGAATCGGAATGACAAACAAAATTTTTATTTTTCGGAGTAAAGCAAAACACAAGAAATGATTAGAAATTGTTATGACACCCCATATTAGGGAAAAATTGCTATGATTATTATAGAGGAATTGAAGAAATGATCCATGGTTTTCATGGAATGTTTATAGAAATGTTAAAATATTAGAAAATTATTTTATTTATACCAAATATTATGAAAATAAAATTCATTTCATAAACAGAAGAGTGCTAGGTGTTTTGGAGCGCTCATAGATTTAGTAATATTTGATTAAGAGTTTGTACAACTCTGTGATCATCTTAAATTGAAACGCTTTACGAACGTAACATATTTCGGTGTTGCCATCTAATCATAGCATCATGTAGGGATCTAACCCCCTTGTATTATTTTACGAATTCCAAATATGTTGATCTTTCCATGTTTCTTCTTGTAAAAAATGCCCACGTTTTTGCATTTTGCCCGGAAAATGTACTTTTTGTGCTCTTTTCTAAAAAAACAGGTAAAACTGCGAAAAGTGAAAATAGTGCCACGCATGAAGGCAAATTACGGGCATTTTCAGCACTGTCTACGCTGCCAGCATTTCCAAGTTCCGTTTCATCCTCAATGCTACTACAGACTCGTAAGTGACACTACAACAATCGCCAAGACACTTAAGTGACACTCAACAATCGCCAAAACGTATGAAATGTACATGAAAGTATTTTGCCATCACTATTGTTACAAGAGCCATTTTATATTTTGTGAAACACCAAGCGCAGCTAGCTTATTATAATTTATTTAAATAAAAACGATAATGAAGTGCTGAATGCGCTTTACAGACTATCAGTTATTCCGGATGACAGTGCTCGCGTCCAACATATCCCATATATTGTGCACACTATAAGTTAAGTCCGAACGCATAATCGATACTGCTGCATGTTTATCGATACTGCTGCATTATACTAAATGTGATGTGATAGTCGTATAAATGTTATATTTATAAGAATTTATACATGTTTAATCAAATTAATAAAAATCGAAACAGTAGTGTTTTACTTGACCACAATGATTCTTTTACAACTATCTTAAAATGCACTTTTTCTGATATTTTGAAGGGGCTCTTATTGGCGTCATTCTAAATTTATCTCAAAAGGCACCTAATAATTGCTCTCATGCGATACTTTTTTGGCGTGGTACAACTTCTCAATAGTGACGGCGCTTTTTCGAGGAGTTTTGGATATCGTATACGACTGTTTTCGACGTGGTGGGGATTCTCAGAAGCGCCGTCAAATTCAAAAAATTTTGGCAGGGTACTAGGGCTGTCATTCGGGATCGATTTTTATAAATCCCGGATTCCTGGTTTTAAAATATATAATCCCGAATTCGGGATTTTAAAACATATAATCCCGTGATTTTTTCGGGATCCCGAAATTTTCTGGATTTTTCAAATAGTTTGAGTAATAACAATCTACAGCGCCAAAAATTGTTGTACATTAAACCAATTTAGTTTATTTCAATAATATTAACAAAAGAACATAAGTAAATAAAAAAGAAATTTCAAATTGCTATAATACTTAACGAACACCTAGTTTACTTCGATCTTTGATGAAATTATGCTTTTTGTAGTATACCTCATGTATAATAAATACTTACTCAAGGTGTACCATAAATGTTTGTAATAAACATTTACAAACATTTATGGTACACTCAATTTGTCGAGTATGAAATCTAAGGACCGTTTGTACTGAATGAAGACTTCATTTTATTAATAAATAATGAATTTTTGATAAATTCAACATCTTTTCTAGGGTTGTCACTCGGGATCGATTTCTATAAATTCCAAGATTCGGTGTTTCAAATTATTGAATCCCGGGATACAGCATTTTTTGATGCTGTAGTTTGTTATTACTCAGAATATTTAAAGAATCCGGAAAATTTCGCGATCAAAAAAAAAAAAAAAACAAGCAAGTAAAGTCTAAAGTCGGGCGGGGCCGACTATATTATACCCTTCACCCCTATGTAGGCCAAAATTTGTGTTACCATCTCAACTACTTCACATTTGCTGGATGCTATATAAAGGAGACAATTTTTTACTTCTACAAAATCTCTAGAATTAAAATCGACTAACGCTATCCAGTTAATTGGAGGAAACTTCCATTGAAAATGGGTCTAAAATGTGTAACAGCCTACCATAATATATTTCCCCAACTCTGGTGTACGTATATATGGGAGCTATATATAATCAGAACCGATTTTGACTAAATTTGACATGTATAGTTAGAATAATAATTCTGCTTTCTATGCGAAATTTCACGTAAATGGGAGTATAACTTTGGCCCCCTGGTCATATGAGTGCAAATCGGACGGAAGATATATATGGGAGCCATATGTAAATATGAACCGATTTCAACCAAATTTGGCACAATTACCGATACTAGTAAATTACCGATACTGCGAAATTTGAAGCAAATCACAGCAAAACCCTGGATTTAGAGGCCATATAACTTCAAATTGGACGAAAGATATATATGGGAGCTATATCTAAATTTGAACCGATTTCAATCAAATTTAACAAGCATTGGTAGAATGTCAATTCTACCCTCTGTGCAAAATTTCACGAAGATCGGTAGTAAACTTTGGCCTCTGTGGTCATATGAATCTAAATCGGACGAAAGATATATATGGGAGCTATATCTAAATCTGAACCGATTTGGCTGATATTTTGCAAGATTTTCGAGATTCATAAAATATTTGGATGTACGGTATTTCAAGAAAATCGGTTGATAAACACGCTAACTATGGCCGATTTTTTCCAAACCCAATAGCGATTGCCTTTGCCCCAAGAAACGGCCCTATGCCAAATTTGAGGACGATCGGACTTCAATTGCGAGCTGAACTTTGTGCACAAAATTTCATATACAGAAAGACGGACGGACAGACAGACGGACATCGCTAAATCGACTCAGAATTTAATTCTAAGCCGATCGGTATACTAAATGATGGGTCTATGACCACTATTTCTTGGCGTTACATACAAATGCACAAACTTATTATACCCTGTACCACAGTAGTGGTGAAGGGTATAAAAAATACCGGAATTGCGGGATTCAATATTTTAAAATCCCGAATTCCGGGATTTATAAAAATCTTTTCTGCATGCCAGCCCTAACTTGTTTCCCCACATGTAAATGCCACATGTGACTTCAGTGATGCCAATTTGGTGCTTTTAGCTCCAAATTTAGTGTTTTTGGATTTCCAAAAAGCACCAAATTGTCTTATTAGTGCCTTTTCAAAAAAGCACCAACTTGGTGCTTTCTGGCATTTTCGTTTAGTGCTTTTGGTCCTTTTTCATTTCGAACAGTATTAAGTTTAATTGACGATATCCTTTTATACAAAAATCCGGATTAGAATTTCAAAAGCTTAAGAAACTAAACTATATTGGCAAATATAGAATTTGATTGTTATGAAGGTACTATTGATTCTTCTTTTAATCAATATTGGTATTTAGAGTATTCTTTAGAAATGTCTGGCGACGAGTGTCGTATTTGTGAACTTGATAAAGATGTCATTAAAAACGTTTGTATTAAATTCACAAAAGCACTCGTAACTGAAATAAGAAATAGACTCCCTCCAAATATAAATACGTCCAAATTTAATGTCGAAAAAATGTTTTTCTCCTCTGAAAAAAATATTTTGAAATTTGATCAAAATGAATTGGATGAGCATTCAAACTGATCAAGTTGTACACTAATGCGCTTTATGCGCTTTACAGACTATCAGTTATTCCGGACGGAATGTCGGTGTTTGTAAAGAATCTTACAGTGTGTCGGATCGATACGACTTGTCGGCGATGACTAAATAATCGGTAAATGTGTTATCGATCCCATAAACATGCAGCAGTAATGCGCTGTAATGCGCTTTACAGATTTTCAGTTATTCCGGACGACAGTGCTCGTGTCGAACATATCCCATATATTGTGCACATTATAAGTTAAGTCCGAAGGCATAATCGATACTGCTGCATGTTTATGGGATCGATAACACATTTACCGATTATTTAGTCATCGCCGACAAGTCGTATCGATCCGACACATTGTAAGATTCTTTACAAACACCGACATTCCGTCCGGAATAACTGATAATCTGTAAAGCGCATTACAGACTATCAGTTATTCCGGACGACAGTGCTCGTGTCGAACATATCCCATATATTGTGCATATTATAAGTTAAGTCCGAAGGCATAATCGATACTGCTGCATGTTTATGGGATCGATAACACATTTACGGATTATTTAGTCATCGCCGACAAGTCGTATCGATCCGACACACTGTAAGATTCTTTACAAACACCGACATTCCGTCCGGAATAACTGATAGTCTGTAAAGCGCATAACGTAGAGGATCATAAAATTAAAAATGCGTCAAATCAATACGCAAGAGTTCTATAATACATCTGTGGAAGTTTTTTCTTATTTTTAATAGAGCTTTGAATTTTAGCTGGTTTTAGTAGTTTTTGTGGTGGGAGGTGGTATGTTACAATTTATAATATAGTTTTGGTGCGTTTTGCCTTTCGGGAGTTGACATCACTGTGTGATTTAATGTATCGCCATTTACCGCTCTTGCTTTGTACGTAAACAATTCCTGTTGACTCTTGCTTTTCTTTTGACATTTGGTGACAATAACTAACAACAACACAACTAACATCATCACATCCCAAGCAAACAAACGGTACGGCCGGCTGGATTTCCATTTACATACATGCAATAAAGTTTGTTCTTGGATCAATAGTTCCATTATTCAATAGTGGGAAGATGTACCCTTTATCATCCCAAAAAAAGTATTGGACATTCTCCAGCTTGGAGCAATTGAATGAGTTGCGATTGAAACGCAATCAAAAATTCATTGAGACGCATGGATCCCAAATGGATGTATGAATCAATTCAAAGATGCAATATTTCAGTTTATTAATAATGATTACTTCTCTGGTCTTAACTGGAAACAATGAAATATCTATTTTCAGGACCAACAACGTCAAGAGTTCTTTTTGGATGCAACAGAGGAACATTTGCTGCTCAAACAATATGAAATCTATCTAAATGATTTCTGTCGCCGTTTTGAGCCCATGATGCCAAAATGTGTTGTGGGAACAGCGATACATTACTTCAAAAGATTTTTCTTGAACAATTCTGCTATGGACTATCATCCCAAGGAAATATTGTATGTATCCCAGATGCGGTTTGCTAAAGCACCCAAATTGATTTTAAAATTTTCTTTCAGGGCCACTTGTGTGTATTTATCGTGTAAAGTAGAGGAATTCAATGTGTCCATAGGCCAATTTGTAAGCAACATTAAAGGAGATCGTAACAAAGCCATGGACATTATCTTATCAAATGAGTTGCTTCTAATGCAACATCTAAACTATTATCTCACAATCCATAATCCCTATAGACCGGTCGAAGGGTTTTTAATAGATATAAAGGTATGACCAGGGTGTGAGGTATTGTCCTAATAGTTGCTATAACGATTTGCTCTTTCAGACCCGTAGTTCTATGGTAAATCCCGAGCGTTTGCGTCCTCACATAGATAGTTTCATTGAGAAAACATTTTTCACCGATGCCTGCCTTTTGTATGCACCCTCACAGATTGCATTAGCAGCCGTGCTCCATGCAGCTGGAAGAGAACAAGAGAACCTAGATAGCTATGTCACCGATAATCTATTGAATGGAGCTAGGGAAAAACTACCAGCTCTTATAGAAGCAATAAGAAGTGAGTAATACGTTTCACATATCTTGCCAATGATTAAGACGATTTTAACTTTAACCTGTTATGTATCCATTCCAGAAATCCGTATTATGGTCAAGCAGTACGAATTACCACTTAGGGATAGAGTGAAACTCATTGAAAAGAAATTGGAAAAGTGTAGAAATCAAGAAAATAATCCGGACAGCGAAATGTTAGTAATCCAAATGATTTACTTAAAAATGTAAAAAAATACGACAATCTGTCACAGACTTTTTTTATTTTAAAAATTTCAATTTTACGATTTTAATAATTTTTAAAATGAAAAAAAAAAAATGATTCTCGATTTTGATGATTATGGAAAGCACATCACATTACCCTTTCAATTCAAATTCCACCTTTTCTTTAATTTCCGATTTTGGTCTATGTAATAAGATTTGAATCGATGTTAAAGAAAATTCAAAAGCCGATTAATCGATTTTTTTCAGATCCATAATTTAACGGATTATATGGTTTCTGTGTATATTTTTATATCTTTTGTAACAAGTCCTTGTTTTTTTTCCTTACTTTCAGTTATAAAGAACGCATGCGTAAAATGTACTGTGACGACGAACTGGAAGTTGCTGAAGACACAGGATATTATTTAGCTGATTCCAGTGCGGATATGTCTGCCTTAAATATGAGTCAATAGTTGTAGTGTTTTGTTTTGTACATCATGTTTTTTTATAAATACAATAAATGTGTTATCCTAACTGATTTCTTACGCAGCAATCGCGTATTTAATCGCGTAATTAAATCGATTTGTAAAAAGAAAAAAAAAGCTTCATGGAAATTTGCATGCATATTTTGTTTGGTGTGAACATGGTTCGTAGTTATGCGGACAGGCATTTACACCCATGTTCGTGTATCCACTTCAATTCCTTTTCACGACGAATAAACGAATTTAAATTTTTTGAGGATTTTCTTCAGGACGCATATTTAAGGAGATATGGCCAATTTAAGTTTTTCATATAAAAAATTTGATTTTTCGACGATTTTCATCATCATTTTGATTTTTTGGGGGTGGTCACGAATTAACCTTCTTTTTGCTCTAGAACGCATATGGCCAATTTAAGTTTTTCATATTAAAATTTTGATTGTTTGAGGATTTTCATCAAAATTTCGAATTTTTGGGGGTGGTCACGAATTAACCTTCTTTTATCTCTAGGACGCATATTTAAGGAGATATGGCCAATTTAAGTTTTTCATATAAAAATTTTGATTTTTTGAGAATTTTTATTAAAATTTTGATGTTTTGGGGGTGGTCACAAATTAACCTTCTTTTCGCTCTGGAACGCATATTTAAGGAGATATGGCCGATTTAAGTTTTTCATATAAAAATTAGATTTTTTGAGGATTTTCATTAAAATCGTGTTTTTTGGGGGTGGTCACGAATTAACCTTCTTTTCGCTCTAGGACGCATATTTAAGGATATATGACCAATTTAAGTTTTTTATATAAAAAATTTGATTTTTTGAGGAAATTGGTAAAAATTTTGATTTTGTGGGGGTGGTCACGAATTAACCTTCTCTTCGCTCTAGGACTCATATTTAAGGAGATATGGCCAATTTAAGTTTTTCATATAAAAAATTTGATTTTTTGAGGATTTTCATTAACATCTTGATTTTTTGGGGGTGGTCACGAATTAACCTTCTTTTCGCTCTAGGACGCATTTAATTTAAGTTTTTCATATAAAAAATTTTATTTTTTGAGGATTCTCATTAAAATCTTGATTTTGTGGGGGTGGTCACGAATTAACCTTCTTTTCGCTCTAGGACGCATACTTAAGGAGATATGGCCTTAAATTCATATAAAAAATTTGATTTTTGGAGGATTCTCATTAAAATCTTGATTTTTTTGGGGGTGGTCACGAATTAACCTTCTCTTCGCTCTAGGACTCATATTTAAGGAGATATGGCCAATTTAAGTTTGTCTTATAAAAAATTTGATTTTTGGAGGATTTTCATTAAAATCTTGATTTTTTACGGGTGGTCACGAATTAACCTTCTTTTCGCTCTAGGACTCATATTTAAGGAGATATGGCCAATTTAAGTTTGTCTTATAAAAAATTTGATTTTTGGAGGATTTTCATTAAAATCTTGATTTTTTACGGGTGGTCACGAATTAACCTTCTCTTCGCTCTAGGACGCATATTTAAGGATATATGGCCAATTTAAGTTTTTCATATAAAAATTTTGATTTTTTGAGGAAATTGTTAAAAATTTTGATTTTTTTGGGGTGGTCACGAATTAACCTTATTTTCGCTCTAGGACGCATATTTAAGGAGATATGGCCAATTTAAGTTTCTCATATAAAAAATTTGATTTTTGGAGGATTTTCATTAAAATCTTGATTTTTTGGGGGTGGTCACGAATTAACTTTCTTTTCGCTCTAGGACGCATATTTAAGGAGATATGGCTAATTTAAGTTTTTCATATAAAAATTTTGATTTTTTGAGGAAATTGGTAAAAATTTTGATTTTTTTGGGGTGGTCACGAATTAACCTTCTTTTCGCTCTAGGACGCATATTTAAGGAGATATGGCCAATTTAAGTTTCTCATATAAAAAATTTGATTTTTGGAGGATTTTCATTAAAATCTTGATTTTTTGGGGGTGGACACGAATTAACCTTCTTTTCGCTCTAGGACGCATATTTAAGGAGATATGGCCAATTTAAGTTTTTCATAAAAAAAATTTGATTTTTGGAGGATTTTCATTAAAATCTTGATTTTTTGGGGGTGGTCACGAATTAACTTTCTTTTCGCTCTAGGACGCATATTTAAGGAGATATGGCCAATATAAGTTTTTTTTTCATATACAAAATTTGATTTTTTGAGGAAATTGGTCAAAATTTTGATTTTTTGGGGGTGGTCACGAATTAACCTTCTTTTCGCTCTAGGACGCATATTTAGGGAGATATGGCCAATTTAAGTTTCTCATATAAAAAAATTGATTTTTGGAGGATTTTCATTAAAATCTTGATTTTTTGGGGGTGGTCACGAATTAACCTTCTTTTCGCTCTAGGACGCATATTTAAGGAGATATGGCCAATTTAAGTTTCTCATATAAAAAAATTGATTTTTGGAGGATTTTCATTAAAATCTTGATTTTTTGGGGGTGGACACGAATTAACCTTCTTTTCGCTCTAGGACGCATATTTAAGGAGATATGGCCAATTTAAGTTTTTCATATAAAAAATTGATTTTTTGAGGAAATTGGTAAAAATTTTGATTTTGTGCGGGGTGGTCACGAATTAACCTTCTTTTCTCTCTAGGACGCATATTTAAGGAGATATGGCCAATTTAAGTTTTTCATATAAAAAATTTGATTTTTTGAGGATTTCTATCAAAATTTTGATTTTTTGGGAGTGGAACCTTCTTTTCGCTCTAGGACGCATATTTAGGGAGATATGGCCAATTTAAGTTTCTCATATAAAAAAATTGATTTTTTGGGGGTGGTCACGAATTAACTTTCTTTTCGCTCTAGGACGCATATTTAAGGAGATATGGCCAATTTAAGTTTTTTTTCATATAAAAAATTTGATTTTTTGAGGAAATTGGTCAAAATTTTGATTTTTTGGGGGTGGTCACGAATTAACCTTCTTTTTGCTCTAGGACGCATATTTAAGGAGATATGGCCAATTTAAGTTTTTCATATAAAAAATTTGATTTTTTGAGGATTTCTATCAAAATTTTGATTTTTGGGGGTGGTCACGAATTAACCTTCTTTTCGCTCTAGGACGCATATTTAAGGAGATATGGCCAATTTAAGTTTTTCATATAAACAATTTGAATTTTTGAGGAAATTGGTCAAAATTTTGATTTTTTGGGGGTGGTCACGAATTAACCTTCTTTTCGCTCTAGGACGCATATTTAAGGAGATATGGCCAATTTAAGTTTTTCATATAAAAATTTGATTTTTTGAGGAAATTGGTCAAAATTTTGATTTTTTGGGGGTGGTCACGAATTAACCTTCTTTTCGCTCTAGGACGCATATTTAAGGAGATATGGCCAATTTAAGTTTTTCATATAAAAAAATTGATTTTTTGAGGAAATTGGTCAAAATTTTGATTTTTTGGGGGTGGTCACGAATTAACCTTCTTTTCGCTCTAGGTCGCATATTTAAGGAGATATGGCCAATTTAAGTTTTTCATATAAAAAAATTGATTTTTTGAAGAAATTGGTCAAAATTTTGATTTTTTGGGTGTGGTCACGAATTAACCTTCTTTTCGCTCTAGGACGCATATTTAAGGAGATATGGCCAATTTAAGTTTTTCATATAAAAAATTTGATTTTTTGAAGAAATTGGTCAAAATTTTGATTTTTTGGGTGTGGTCACGAATTAACCTTCTTTTCGCTCTAGGACGCATATTTAAGGAGATATGGCCAATTTAAGTTTTTCATATAAAAAAATTGATTTTTTGAGGAAATTGGTCAAAATTTTGATTTTTTGGGGGTGGTCACGAATTAACTTTCTTTTCGCTCTAGGACGCATATTTAAGGAGATATGGCCAATTTAAGTTTTTCATATAAAAAAATTGATTTTTTGAGGAAATTGGTCAAAATTTTGATTTTTTGGGGGTGGTCACGAATTAACCTTCTTTTCGCTCTAGGACGCATATTTAAGGAGATATGGCCAATTTAAGTTTTTCATATAAAAAATTGATTTTTTGAGGAAATTGGTCAAAATTTTGATTTTTTGGGGGTGGTCACGAATTAACCTTCTTTTCGCTCTAGGACGCATATGTAAGGAGATATGGCCAATTTAAGTTTTTCATATAAAAAATTTGATTTTTTGAAGAAATTGGTCAAAATTTTGATTTTTTGGGGTGGTCACGAATTAACCTTCTTTTCGCTCTAGGACGCATATTTAAGGAGATATGGCCAATTTAAGTTTTTCATATAAAAAAATTGATTTTTTGAAGAAATTGGTCAAAATTTTGATTTTTTGGGGTGGTCACGAATTAATCTTCTGTTCGCTCTAGGACGCATATTTAAGGAGATATGGCCAATTAAAGTTTTTCATATAAAAATTTTGATTTTTTGAAGAAATTGGTCAAAATTTTGATTTTTTGGGGGTGGTCACGAATTAACCTTCTTTTCGCTCTAGGACGCATATTTAAGGAGATATGGCCAATTTAAGTTTTTCATGTGAAAAAATTGATTTTTTGAGGAAATTGGTCAACATTTTGATTTTTTGGGGGTGGTCACGAATTAACCTTCTTTTCGCTCTAGGACGCATATTTAAGGAGATATGGCCATATAAAAAAATTGATTTTTTGAGGAAATTGGTCAAAATTTTGATTTTTTGGGGGTGGTCACGAATTAACCTTCTTTTCGCTCTAGGACGCATATTTAAGGAGATATGGCCAATTTAAGTTTTTCATATAAAAAAATTGATTTTTTGAAGAAATTGGTCAAAATTTTGATTTTTTGGGTGTGGTCACGAATTAACCTTCTTTTCGCTCTAGGACGCATATTTAAGGAGATATGGCCAATTTAAGTTTTTCATGTGAAAAAATTGATTTTTTGAGGAAATTGGTCAAAAGTTTGATTTTTTGGGGGTGGTCACGAATTAACCTTCTTTGCGCTCTAGGACGCATATTTAAGGAGATATGGCCAATTTAAGTTTTTCATATAAAAAAATTGATTTTTTGAAAAAATTGGTCAAAATTTTGATTTTTTGGGTGTGGTCACGAATTAACCTTCTTTTCGCTCTAGGACGCATATTTAAGGAGATATGGCCAATTTAAGTTTTTCATGTGAAAAAATTGATTTTTTGAAGAAATTGGTCAAAATTTTGATTTTTTGGGGGTGGTCACGAATTAACCTTCTTTTCGATCTAGGACGCATATTTAAGGAGATATGGCCAATTTAAGTTTTTCATATAAAAAATTTGATTTTTTGAAGAAATTGGTCAAAATTTTGATTTTTTGGGGGTGGTCACGAATTAACCTTCTTTTCGCTCTGGGACGCATATTTAAGGAGATATGGCCAATTTAAGTTTTTCATATAAAAAAATTGATTTTTTGAGGAAATTGGTCAAAATTTTGATTTTTTGGGGGTGGTCACGAATTAACCTTCTTTTCGCTCTAGGACGCATATTTAAGGAGATATGGCCAATTTAAGTTTTTCATATAAAAAAATTGATTTTTTGAAGAAATTGGTCAACATTTTGATTTTTTGGGGGTGGTCACGAATTAACCTTCTTTTCGCTCTAGGACGCATATTTAAGGAGATATGGCCAATTTAAGTTTTTCATATAAAAAATTTGATTTTTTGAAGAAATTGGTCAAAATTTTGATTTTTTGGGTGTGGTCACGAATTAACCTTCTTTTCGCTCTAGGACGCATATTTAAGGAGATATGGCCAATTTAAGTTTTTCATGTGAAAAAATTGATTTTTTGAGGAAATTGGTCAAAATTTTGATTTTTTGGGGGTGGTCACGAATTAACCTTCTTTTCGCTCTAGGACGCATATTTAAGGAGATATGGCCAATTTAAGTTTTTCATTTGGTCAAAATTTTGATTTTTTGGGGGTGGTCACGAATTAACCTTCTTTTCGCTCTAGGACGCATATTTAAGGAGATATGGCCAATTTAAGTTTTTCATATAAAAAAATTGATTTTTTGAGGAAATTGGTCAAAATTTTGATTTTTTGGGGGTGGTCACGAATTAACCTTCTTTTCGCTCTAGGACGCATATTTAAGGAGATATGGCCAATTTAAGTTTTTCATATAAAAATTTTGAATTTTTGAGGAAATTGGTCAAAATTTTGATTTTTTGGGGGTGGTCACGAATTAACCTTCTTTTCGCTCTAGGACGCATATTTAAGGAGATATGGCCAATTTAAGTTTTTCATATAAAAAAATTGATTTTTTGAGGAAATTGGTCAAAATTTTGATTTTTTGGGTGTGGTCACGAATTAACCTTCTTTTCGCTCTAGGACGCATGTTTAAGGAGATATGGCCAATTTAAGTTTTTCATGTGAAAAAATTGATTTTTTGAGGAAATTGGTCAAAATTTTGATTTTTTGGGGGTGGTCACGAATTAACCTTCTTTTCGCTCTAGGACGCATAGTTAAGGAGATATGGCCAATTTAAGTTTTTCATATAAAAAATTGATTTTTTGAGGAAATTGGTCAAAATGTTGATTTTTTGGGGGTGGTCACGAATTAACCTTCTTTTCGCTCTAGGACGCATATTTAAGGAGATATGGCCAATTTAAGTTTTTCATATAAAAAAATTGATTTTTTGAAGAAATTGGTCAAAATTTTGATTTTTTGGGGGTGGTCACGAATTAACCTTCTTTTCGCTCTAGGACGCATATTTAAGGAGATATGGCCAATTTAAGTTTTTCATATAAAAAATTTGATTTTTTGAAGAAATCGGTCAAAATTTTGATTTTTTGGGTGTGGTCACGAATTAACCTTCTTTTCGCTCTAGGACGCATATTTAAGGAGATATGGCCAATTTAAGTTTTTCATATAAAAAATTGATTTTTTGAGGAAATTGGTCAAAATTTTGATTTTTTGGGTGTGGTCACGAATTAACCTTCTTTTCGCTCTAGGACGCATATTTAAGGAGATATGGCCAATTTAAGTTTTTCATGTGAAAAAATTGATTTTTTGAGGAAATTGGTCAAAATTTTGATTTTTTGGGGGTGGTCACGATTTAACCTTCTTTTCGCTCTAGGACGCATATTTAAGGAGATATGGCCAATTTAAGTTTTTCATGTGAAAAAATTGATTTTTTGAGGAAATTGGTTAAAATTTTGATTTTTTGGGGGTGGTCACGAATTAACCTTCTTTTCGCTCTGGGACGCATATTTAAGGAGATATGGCCAATTTAAGTTTTTCATATAAAAAATTTGATTTTTTGAAGAAATTGGTCAAAATTTTGATTTTTTGGGGGTGGTCACGAATTAACCTTCTTTTCGCTCTAGGACGCATATTTAAGGAGATATGGCCAATTTAAGTTTTTCATATAAAAAAATTGATTTTTTGAGGAAATTGGTCAAAATTTTGATTTTTTGGGGGTGGTCACGAATTAACCTTCTTTTCGCTCTAGGACGCATATTTAAGGAGATATGGCCAATTTAAGTTTTTCATATAAAAAAATTGATTTTTTGAGGAAATTGGTCAAAATTTTGATTTTTTGGGGGTGGTCACGAATTAACCTTCTTTTCGCTCTAGGACGCATATTTAAGGAGATATGGCCAATTTAAGTTTTTCATATAAAAAAATTGATTTTTTGAGGAAATTGGTCAAAATTTTGATTTTTTGGGGGTGGTCACGAATTAACCTTCTTTTCGCTCTAGGACGCATATTTAAGGAGATATGGCCAATTTAAGTTTTTCATATAAAAAATTGATTTTTTGAGGAAATTGGTCAAAATTTTGATTTTTTGGGGGTGGTCAAGAATTAACCTTCTTTTCGCTCTAGGACGCATATTTAAGGAGATATGGCCAATTTAAGTTTTTCATATAAAAAAATTGATTTTTTGAAGAAATTGGTCAAAATTTTGATTTTTTGGGGGTGTTCACGAATTAACCTTCTTTTCGCTCTAGGACGCATATTTAAGGAGATATGGTCAATTTAAGTTTTTCATATAAAAAATTTGATTTTTTGAAGAAATTGGTCAAAATTTTGATTTTTTGGGTGTGGTCACGAATTAACCTTCTTTTCGCTCTAGGACGCATATTTAAGGAGATATGGCCAATTTAAGTTTTTCATATAAAAAATTGATTTTTTGAGGAAATTGGTCAAAATTTTGATTTTTTGGGGGTGGTCACGAATTAACCTTCTTTTCGCTCTAGGACGCATATTTAAGGAGATATGGCCAATTTAAGTTTTTCATATAAAAAATTTGATTTTTTGAAGAAATTGGTCAAAATTTTGATTTTTTGGGGGTGGTCACGAATTAACCTTCTTTTCGCTCTAGGACGCATATTTAAGGAGATATGGCCAATTTAAGTTTTTCATGTGAAAAAAATTGATTTTTTGAGGAAATTGGTCAAAATTTTGATTTTTTTGGGGTGGTCACGAATTAACCTTCTTTTCGCTCTAGGACGCATATTTAAGGAGATATGGCCAATTTAAGTTTTTCATATAAAAAAATTGATTTTTTGAGGAAATTGGTCAACATTTTGATTTTTTGGGGGTGGTCACGAATTAACCTTCTTTTCGCTCTAGGACGCATATTTAAGGAGATATGGCCAATTTAAGTTTTTCATATAAAAAATTGATTTTTTGAGGAAATTGGTCAAAATTTTGATTTTTTGGGGGTGGTAACGAATTAACCTTCTTTTCGCTCTAGGACGCATATTTAAGGAGATATGGCCAATTTAAGTTTTTCATATAAAAAATTGATTTTTTGAAGAAATTGGTCAAAATTGTGATTGTTTGGGGGTGGTCACGAATTAACCTTCTTTTCGCTCTAGGACGCATATTTAAGGAGATATGGCCAATTTAAGTTTTTCATATAAAAAATTTGATTTTTTGAAGAAATTGGTCAAAATTTTGATTTTTTGGGGGTGGTCACGAATTAACCTTCTTTTCGCTCTAGGACGCATATTTAAGGAGATATGGCCAATTAAAGTTTTTCATATAAAAAATTGATTTTTTGAAGAAATTGGTCAAAATTTTGATTTTTTGGTGGTGGTCACGAATTAACCTTCTTGTCGCTCTAGGACGCATATTTAAGGAGATATGGCCAATTAAAGTTTTTCATATAAAAAATTTGATTTTTTGAAGAAATTGGTCAAAATTTTGATTTTTTGGGGGTGGTCACGAATTAACCTTCTTTTCGCTCTAGGACGCATATTTAAGGAGATATGGCCAATTTAAGTTTTTCATGTGAAAAAATTGATTTTTTGAGGAAATTGGTCAAAATTTTGATTTTTTGGGGGTGGTCACGAATTAACCTTCTTTTCGCTCTAGGACGCATATTTAAGGAGATATGGCCAATTTAAGTTTTTCATATAAAAAAATTGATTTTTTGAGGAAATTGGTCAAAATTTTGATTTTTTTGGGGTGGTCACGAATTAACCTTCTTTTCGCTCTAGGACGCATATTTAAGGAGATATGGCCAATTTAAGTTTTTCATATAAAAATTTTGAATTTTTGAGGAAATTGGTCAAACTTTTGATTTTTTGGGGGTGGTCACGAATTAACCTTCTTTTCGCTCTAGGACGCATATTTAAGGAGATATGGCCAATTTAAGTTTTTCATATAAAAAAATTGATTTTTTGAGGAAATTGGTCAAAATTTTGATTTTTTGGGGGTGGTCACGAATTAACCTTCTTTTCGCTCTAGGACGCATATTTAAGGAGATATGGCCAATTTAAGTTTTTCATATAAAAATTTTGATTTTTTGAGGAAATTGGTCAAAATTTTGATTTTTTGGGGGTGGTCACGAATTAACCTTCTTTTCGCTCTAGGACGCATATTTAAGGAGATATGGCCAATTTACGTTTTTCATGTGAAAAAATTGATTTTTTGAGGAAATTGGTCAAAATTTTGATTTTTTGGGGGTGGTCACGAATTAACCTTCTTTTCGCTCTAGGACGCATATTTAAGGAGATATGGCCAATTTAAGTTTTTCATATAAAAAAATTGATTTTTTGAGGAAATTGGTCAAAATTTTGATTTTTTGGGGGTGGTCACGAATTAACCTTCTTTTCGCTCTAGGACGCATATTTAAGGAGATATGGCCAATTTAAGTTTTTCATATAAAAAATTTGATTTTTTGAAGAAATTGGTCAAAATTTTGATTTTTTGGGTGTGGTCACGAATTAACCTTCTTTTCGCTCTAGGACGCATATTTAAGGAGATATGGCCAATTTAAGTTTTTCATGTGAAAAAATTGATTTTTTGAGGAAATTGGTCAAAATTTTGATTTTTTGGGGGTGGTCACGAATTAACCTTCTTTTCGCTCTAGGACGCATATTTAAGGAGATATGGCCAATTTAAGTTTTTCATATAAAAAAATTGATTTTTTGAGGAAATTGGTCAAAATTTTGATTTTTTGGGGGTGGTCACGAATTAACCTTCTTTTCTCTCTAGGACGCATATTTAAGGAGATATGGCCAATTTAAGTTTTTCATATAAAAATTTTGAATTTTTGAGGAAATTGGTCAAAATTTTGATTTTTTGGGGGTGGTCACGAATTAACCTTCTTTTCGCTCTAGGACGCATATTTAAGGAGATATGGCCAATTTAAGTTTTTCATATAAAAAATTTGATTTTTTGAAGAAATTGGTCAAAATTTTGATTTTTTGGGGGTGGTCACGAATTAACCTTCTTTTCGCTCTAGGACGCATATTTAAGGAGATATGGCCAATTTAAGTTTTTCATATAAAAAATTGATTTTTTGAAGAAATTGGTCAAAATTTTGATTTTTTGGGGGTGGTCACGAATTAACCTTCTTTTCGCTCTAGGACGCATATTTAAGGAGATATGGCCAATTTAAGTTTTTCATGTGAAAAAATTGATTTTTTGAGGAAATTGGTCAAAATTTTGATTTTTTGGGGGTGGTCACGAATTAACCTTCTTTTCGCTCTAGGACGCATATTTAAGGAGATATGGCCAATTTAAGTTTTTCATATAAAAAAATTGATTTTTTGAGGAAATTGGTCAAAATTTTGATTTTTTGGGGGTGGTCACGAATTAACCTTCTTTTCGCTCTAGGACGCATATTTAAGGAGATATGGCCAATTTAAGTTTTTCATATAAAAAAATTGATTTTTTGAGGAAATTGGTCAACATTTTGATTTTTTGGGGGTGGTCACGAATTAACCTTCTTTTCGCTCTAGGACGCATATTTAAGGAGATATGGCCAATTTAAGTTTTTCATATAAAAATTTTGAATTTTTGAGGAAATTGGTCAAAATTTTGATTTTTTGGGGGTGGTCACGAATTAACCTTCTTTTCGCTCTAGGACGCATATTTAAGGAGATATGGCCAATTTAAGTTTTTCATATAAAAAAATTGATTTTTGAGGAAATTGGTCAAAATTTTAATTTTTTGGGGGTGGTCACGAATTAACCTTCTTTTCGCTCTAGGACGCATATTTAAGGAGATATGGCCAATTTACGTTTTTCATGTGAAAAAATTGATTTTTTGAGGAAATTGGTCAAAATTTTGATTTTTTGGGGGTGGTCACGAATTAACCTTCTTTTCGCTCTAGGACGCATATTTAAGGAGATATGGCCAATTTAAGTTTTTCATATAAAAAAATTGATTTTTTGAGGAAATTGGTCAAAATTTTGATTTTTTGGGGGTGGTCACGAATTAACCTTCTTTTCGCTCTAGGACGCATATTTAAGGAGATATGGCCAATTTAAGTTTTTCATATAAAAAATTTGATTTTTTGAAGAAATTGGTCAAAATTTTGATTTTTTGGGTGTGGTCACGAATTAACCTTCTTTTCGCTCTAGGACGCATATTTAAGGAGATATGGCCAATTTAAGTTTTTCATGTGAAAAAATTGATTTTTTGAGGAAATTGGTCAAAATTTTGATTTTTTGGGGGTGGTCACGAATTAACCTTCTTTTCGCTCTAGGACGCATATTTAAGGAGATATGGCCAATTTAAGTTTTTCATATAAAAAAATTGATTTTTTGAGGAAATTGGTCAAAATTTTGATTTTTTGGGGGTGGTCACGAATTAACCTTCTTTTCTCTCTAGGACGCATATTTAAGGAGATATGGCCAATTTAAGTTTTTCATATAAAAATTTTGAATTTTTGAGGAAATTGGTCAAAATTTTGATTTTTTGGGGGTGGTCACGAATTAACCTTCTTTTCGCTCTAGGACGCATATTTAAGGAGATATGGCCAATTTAAGTTTTTCATATAAAAAATTTGATTTTTTGAAGAAATTGGTCAAAATTTTGATTTTTTGGGGGAGGTCACGAATTAACCTTCTTTTCGCTCTAGGACGCATATTTAAGGAGATATGGCCAATTTAAGTTTTTCATATAAAAAATTGATTTTTTGAAGAAATTGGTCAAAATTTTGATTTTTTGGGGGTGGTCACGAATTAACCTTCTTTTCGCTCTAGGACGCATATTTAAGGAGATATGGCCAATTTAAGTTTTTCATGTGAAAAAATTGATTTTTTGAGGAAATTGGTCAAAATTTTGATTTTTTGGGGGTGGTCACGAATTAACCTTCTTTTCGCTCTAGGACGCATATTTAAGGAGATATGGCCAATTTAAGTTTTTCATATAAAAAAATTGATTTTTTGAGGAAATTGGTCAAAATTTTGATTTTTTGGGGGTGGTCACGAATTAACCTTCTTTTCGCTCTAGGACGCATATTTAAGGAGATATGGCCAATTTAAGTTTTTCATATAAAAAAATTGATTTTTTGAGGAAATTGGTCAACATTTTGATTTTTTGGGGGTGGTCACGAATTAACCTTCTTTTCGCTCTAGGACGCATATTTAAGGAGATATGGCCAATTTAAGTTTTTCATATAAAAAATTTGATTTTTTGAAGAAATTGGTCAAAATTTTGATTTTTTGGGTGTGGTCACGAATTAACCTTCTTTTCGCTCTAGGACGCATATTTAAGGAGATATGGCCAATTTAAGTTTTTCATGTGAAAAAATTGATTTTTTGAGGAAATTGGTCAAAATTTTGATTTTTTGGGGGTGGTCACGAATTAACCTTCTTTTCGCTCTAGGACGCATATTTAAGGAGATATGGCCAATTTAAGTTTTTCATATAAAAATTTTGAATTTTTGAGGAAATTGGTCAAAATTTTGATTTTTTGGGGGTGGTCACGAATTAACCTTCTTTTCGCTCTAGGACGCATATTTAAGGAGATATGGCCAATTTAAGTTTTTCATATAAAAAAATAGATTTTTTGAGGAAATTGGTCAAAAATTTTGATTTTTTGGGGGTGGTCACGAATTAACCTTCTTTTCGCTCTAGGACGCATATTTAAGGAGATATGGCCAATTTAAGTTTTTCATATAAAAAAATTGATTTTTTGAAGAAATTGGTCAAAATTTTGATTTTTTGGGGGTGGTCACGAATTAACCTTCTTTTCGCTCTAGGACGCATATTTAAGGAGATATGGCCAATTTAAGTTTTTCATATAAAAAATTTGATTTTTTGAAGAAATTGGTCAAAATTTTGATTTTTTGGGTGTGGTCACGAATTAACCTTCTTTTCGCTCTAGGACGCATATTTAAGGAGATATGGCCAATTTAAGTTTTTCATATAAAAAAATTGATTTTTTGAGGAAATTGGTCAAAATTTTAATTTTTTGGGGGTGGTCACGAATTAACCTTCTTTTCGCTCTAGGACGCATATTTAAGGAGATATGGCCAATTTACGTTTTTCATGTGAAAAAATTGATTTTTTGAGGAAATTGGTCAAAATTTTGATTTTTTGGGGGTGGTCACGAATTAACCTTCTTTTCGCTCTAGGACGCATATTTAAGGAGATATGGCCAATTTAAGTTTTTCATATAAAAAAATTGATTTTTTGAGGAAATTGGTCAAAATTTTGATTTTTTGGGGGTGGTCACGAATTAACCTTCTTTTCGCTCTAGGACGCATATTTAAGGAGATATGGCCAATTTAAGTTTTTCATGTGAAAAAATTGATTTTTTGAGGAAATTGGTCAAAATTTTGATTTTTTGGGGGTGGTCACGAATTAACCTTCTTTTCGCTCTAGGACGCATATTTAAGGAGATATGGCCAATTTAAGTTTTTCATATAAAAAAATTGATTTTTTGAGGAAATTGGTCAAAATTTTGATTTTTTGTGGGTGGTCACGAATTAACCTTCTTTTCGCTCTAGGACGCATATTTAAGGAGATATGGCCAATTTAAGTTTTTCATATAAAAATTTTGAATTTTTGAGGAAATTGGTCAAAATTTTGATTTTTTGGGGGTGGTCACGAATTAACCTTCTTTTCGCTCTAGGACGCATATTTAAGGAGATATGGCCAATTTAAGTTTTTCATATAAAAAATTTGATTTTTTGAAGAAATTGGTCAAAATTTTGATTTTTTGGGGGAGGTCACGAATTAACCTTCTTTTCGCTCTGGGACGCATATTTAAGGAGATATGGCCAATTTAAGTTTTTCATATAAAAAATTGATTTTTTGAAGAAATTGGTCAAAATTTTGATTTTTTGGGGGTGGTCACGAATTAACCTTCTTTTCGCTCTAGGACGCATATTTAAGGAGATATGGCCAATTTAAGTTTTTCATGTGAAAAAATTGATTTTTTGAGGAAATTGGTCAAAATTTTGATTTTTTGGGGGTGGTCACGAATTAACCTTCTTTTCGCTCTAGGACGCATATTTAAGGAGATATGGCCAATTTAAGTTTTTCATATAAAAAAATTGATTTTTTGAGGAAATTGGTCAAAATTTTGATTTTTTGGGGGTGGTCACGAATTAACCTTCTTTTCGCTCTAGGACGCATATTTAAGGAGATATGGCCAATTTAAGTTTTTCATATAAAAAAATTGATTTTTTGAGGAAATTGGTCAACATTTTGATTTTTTGGGGGTGGTCACGAATTAACCTTCTTTTCGCTCTAGGACGCATATTTAAGGAGATATGGCCAATTTAAGTTTTTCATATAAAAAATTTGATTTTTTGAAGAAATTGGTCAAAATTTTGATTTTTTGGGTGTGGTCACGAATTAACCTTCTTTTCGCTCTAGGACGCATATTTAAGGAGATATGGCCAATTTAAGTTTTTCATGTGAAAAAATTGATTTTTTGAGGAAATTGGTCAAAATTTTGATTTTTTGGGGGTGGTCACGAATTAACCTTCTTTTCGCTCTAGGACGCATATTTAAGGAGATATGGCCAATTTAAGTTTTTCATATAAAAAATTTGATTTTTTGAAGAAATTGGTCAAAATTTTGATTTTTTGGGGGTGGTCACGAATTAACCTTCTTTTCGCTCTAGGACGCATATTTAAGGAGATATGGCCAATTTAAGTTTTTCATATAAAAAAATTGATTTTTTGAGGAAATTGGTCAAAATTTTGATTTTTTGGGGGTGGTCACGAATTAACCTTCTTTTCGCTCTAGGACGCATATTTAAGGAGATATGGCCAATTTAAGTTTTTCATATAAAAAAATTGATTTTTTGAAGAAATTGGTCAAAATTTTGATTTTTTGGGGGTGGTCACGAATTAACCTTCTTTTCGTTCTAGGACGCATATTTAAGGAGATATGGCCAATTTAAGTTTTTCATATAAAAAATTTGATTTTTTGAAGAAATTGGTCAAAATTTTGATTTTTTGGGTGTGGTCACGAATTAACCTTCTTTTCGCTCTAGGACGCATATTTAAGGAGATATGGCCAATTTAAGTTTTTCATATAAAAAATTGATTTTTTGAGGAAATTGGTCAAAATTTTGATTTTTTGGGTGTGGTCACGAATTAACCTTCTTTTCGCTCTAGGACGCATATTTAAGGAGATATGGCCAATTTAAGTTTTTCATGTGAAAAAATTGATTTTTTGAGGAAATTGGTCAAAATTTTGATTATTTGGGGGTGGTCACGATTTAACCTTCTTTTCGCTCTAGGACGCATATTTAAGGAGATATGGCCAATTTAAGTTTTTCATGTGAAAAAATTGATTTTTTGAGGAAATTGGTCAAAATTTTGATTTTTTGGGGGTGGTCACGAATTAACCTTCTTTTCGCTCTGGGACGCATATTTAAGGAGATATGGCCAATTTAAGTTTTTCATATAAAAAATTTGATTTTTTGAAGAAATTGGTCAAAATTTTGATTTTTTGGGGGTGGTCACGAATTAACCTTCTTTTCGCTCTAGGACGCATATTTAAGGAGATATGGCCAATTTAAGTTTTTCATATAAAAAAATTGATTTTTTGAGGAAATTGGTCAAAATTTTGATTTTTTGGGGGTGGTCACGAATTAACCTTCTTTTCGCTCTAGGACGCATATTTAAGGAGATATGGCCAATTTAAGTTTTTCATATAAAAAAATTGATTTTTTGAGGAAATTGGTCAAAATTTTGATTTTTTGGGGGTGGTCACGAATTAACCTTCTTTTCGCTCTAGGACGCATATTTAAGGAGATATGGCCAATTTAAGTTTTTCATATAAAAAATTGATTTTTTGAGGAAATTGGTCAAAATTTTGATTTTTTGGGGGTGGTCACGAATTAACCTCCTTTTCGCTCTAGGACGCATATTTAAGGAGATATGGCCAATTTCATGTGAAAAAATTGATTTTTTGAGGAAATTGGTCAAAATTTTGATTTTTTGGGGGTGGTCACGAATTAACCTTCTTTTCGCTCTAGGACGCATATTTAAGGAGATATGGCCAATTTAAGTTTTTCATATAAAAAATTTGATTTTTTGAAGAAATTGGTCAAAATTTTGATTTTTTGGGGGTGGTCACGAATTAACCTTCTTTTCGCTCTAGGACGCATATTTAAGGAGATATGGCCAATTTAAGTTTTTCATATAAAAAATTTGATTTTTTGAAGAAATTGGTCAAAATTTTGATTTTTTGGGGGTAGTCACGAATTAACCTTCTTTTCGCTCTAGGACGCATATTTAAGGAGATATGGCCAATTTAAGTTTTTCATATAAAAAATTTGATTTTTTGAGGAAATTGGTCAAAATTTTGATTTTTTGGGGGTGGTCACGAATTAACCTTCTTTTCGCTCTAGGACGCATATTTAAGGAGATATGGCCAATTTAAGTTTTTCATATAAAAAATTTGATTTTTTGAAGAAATTGGTCAAAATTTTGATTTTTTGGGGGTGGTCACGAATTAATCTTCTTTTCGCTCTAGGACGCATATTTAAGGAGATATGGCCAATTAAAGTTTTTCATATAAAAATTTTGATTTTTTGAAGAAATTGGTCAAAATTTTGATTTTTTGGGGGTGGTCACGAATTAACCTTCTTTTCGCTCTAGGACGCATATTTAAGGAGATATGGCCAATTTAAGTTTTTCATGTGAAAAAATTGATTTTTTGAGGAAATTGGTCAAAATTTTGATTTTTTGGGGGTGGTCACGAATTAACCTTCTTTTCGCTCTAGGACGCATATTAAAGGAGATATGACCAATTTAAGTTTTTCATATAAAAAAAATTGATTTTTTGAGGAAATTGGTCAAAATTTTGATTTTTTGGGGGTGGTCACGAATTAACCTTCTTTTCGCTCTAGGACGCATATTTAAGGAGATATGGCCAATTTAAGTTTTTCATATAAAAAATTGATTTTTTGAAGAAATTGGTCAAAATTTTGATTTTTTGGGGGTGGTCACGAATTAACCTTCTTTTCGCTCTGGGACGCATATTTAAGGAGATATGGCCAATTTAAGTTTTTCATATAAAAAATTTGATTTTTTGAAGAAATTGGTCAAAATTTTGATTTTTTGGGGGTGGTCACGAATTAACCTTCTTTTCGCTTTAGGACGCATATTTAAGGAGATATGGCCAATTTAAGTTTTTCATGTGAAAATATTGATTTTTTTTGGTCAAAATTTTGATTTTTTGGGGGTGGTCACGAATTAACCTTCTTTTCGCTCTAGGACGCATATTTAAGGAGATATGGCCAATTTAAGTTTTTCATATAAAAAATTGATTTTTTGAGGAAATTGGTCAAAATTTTGATTTTTTGGGGGTGGTCACGAATTAACCTTCTTTTCGCTCTAGGACGCATATTTAAGGAGATATGGCCAATTTAAGTTTTTCATATAAAAATTTTGAATTTTTGAGGAAATTGGTCAAAATTTTGATTTTTTGGGGGTGGTCACGAATTAACCTTCTTTTCGCTCTAGGACGCATATTTAAGGAGATATGGCCAATTTAAGTTTTTCATATAAAAAAATGATTTTTTGAGGAAATTGGTCAAAATTTTGATTTTTTGGGTGTGGTCACGAATTAACCTTCTTTTCGCTCTAGGACGCATATTTAAGGAGATATGGCCAATTTAAGTTTTTCATGTGAAAAAATTGATTTTTTGAGGAAATTGGTCAAAATTTTGATTTTTTGGGGGTGGTCACGAATTAACCTTCTTTTCGCTCTAGGACGCATATTTAAGGAGATATGGCCAATTTAAGTTTCTCATATAAAAAATTGATTTTTTGAGGAAATTGGTCAAAATGTTGATTTTTTGGGGGTGGTCACGAATTAACCTTCTTTTCGCTCTAGGACGCATATTTAAGGAGATATGGCCAATTTAAGTTTTTCATATAAAAAAATTGATTTTTTGAAGAAATTGGTCAAAATTTTGATTTTTTGGGGGTGGTCACGAATTAACCTTCTTTTCGCTCTAGGACGCATATTTAAGGAGATATGGCCAATTTACGTTTTTCATATAAAAAATTTGATTTTTTGAAGAAATTGGTCAAAATTTTGATTTTTTGGGTGTGGTCACGAATTAACCTTCTTTTCGCTCTAGGACGCATATTTAAGGAGATATGGCCAATTTAAGTTTTTCATATAAAAAAATTGATTTTTTGAGGAAATTGGTCAAAATTTTGATTTTTTGGGTGTGGTCACGAATTAACCTTCTTTTCGCTCTAGGACGCATATTTAAGGAGATATGGCCAATTTAAGTTTTTCATATAAATAATTTGATTTTTTGAAGAAATTGGTCAAAATTTTGATTTTTTGGGGGTGGTCACGAATTAACCTTCTTTTCGCTCTAGGACGCATATTTAAGGAGATATGGCCAATTTAAGTTTTTCATATAAAAAATTTGATTTTTTGAAGAAATTGGTCAAAATTTTGATTTTTTGGGGGTGGTCACGAATTAATCTTCTTTTCGCTCTAGGACGCATATTTAAGGAGATATGGCCAATTAAAGTTTTTCATATAAAAATTTTGATTTTTTGAAGAAATTGGTCAAAATTTTGATTTTTTGGGGGTGGTCACGAATTAACCTTCTTTTCGCTCTAGGACGCATATTTAAGGAGATATGGCCAATTTAAGTTTTTCATGTGAAAAAATTGATTTTTTGAGGAAATTGGTCAAAATTTTGATTTTTTGGGGGTGGTCACGAATTAACCTTCTTTTCGCTCTAGGACGCATATTTAAGGAGATATGGCCAATTTAAGTTTTTCATATAAAAAAGTTGATTTTTTGAGGAAATTGGTCAAAATTTTGATTTTTTGGGGGTGGTCACGAATTAACCTTCTTTTCGCTCTAGGACGCATATTTAAGGAGATATGGCCAATTTAAGTTTTTCATATAAAAAATTTGATTTTTTGAAGAAATTGGTCAAAATTTTGATTTTTTGGGGGTGGTCACGAATTAACCTTCTTTTCGCTCTAGGACGCATATTTAAGGAGATATGCCCAATTTAAGTTTTTCATGAGAAAAAAATTGATTTTTTGAGGAAATTGGTCAAAATTTTGATTTTTTGGGGGTGGTCACGAATTAACCTTCTTTTCGCTCTAGGACGCATATTTAAGGAGATATGGCCAATTTAAGTTTTTCATATAAAAAAATTGATTTTTTGAGGAAATTGGTCAAAATTTTGATTTTTTGGGGGTGGTCACGAATTAACCTTCTTTTCGCTCTAGGACGCATATTTAAGGAGATATGGCCAATTTAAGTTTTTCATATAAAAAATTGATTTTTTGAAGAAATTGGTCAAAATTTTGATTTTTTGGGGGTGGTCACGAAATAACCTTCTTTTCGCTCTAGGACGCATATTTAAGGAGATATGGCCAATATAAGTTTTTCATATAAAAAATTTGATTTTTTGAAGAAATTGGTCAAAATTTTGATTTTTTGGGTGTGGTCACGAATTAACCTTCTTTTCGCTCTAGGACGCATATTTAAGGAGATATGGCCAATTTAAGTTTTTCATGTGAAAAAATTGATTTTTTGAGGAAATTGGTCAAAATTTTGATTTTTTGGGGGTGGTCACGAATTAACCTTCTTTTCGCTCTAGGACGCATATTTAAGGAGATATGGCCAATTTAAGTTTTTCATATAAAAAAGTTGATTTTTTGAGGAAATTGGTCAAAATTTTGATTTTTTGGGGGTGGTCACGAATTAAACTTCTTTTCGCTCTAGGACGCATATTTAAGGAGATATGGCCAATTTAAGTTTTTCATGTGAAAAAATTGATTTTTTGAGGAAATTGGTCAAAATTTTGATTTTTTGGGGGTGGTCACGAATTAACCTTCTTTTCGCTCTAGGACGCATATTTAAGGAGATATGGCCAATTTAAGTTTTTCATATAAAAAATTGATTTTTTGAGGAAATTGGTCAAAATTTTGATTTTTTGGGGGTGGTCACGAATTAACCTTCTTTTCGCTCTAGGACGCATATTTAAGGAGATATGGCCAATTTAAGTTTTTCATATAAAAAAATTGATTTTTTGAAGAAATTGGTCAAAATTTTGATTTTTTGGGGGTGGTCACGAATTAACCTTCTTTTCGCTCTAGGACGCATATTTAAGGAGATATGGCCAATTTAAGTTTTTCATATAAAAAATTGATTTTTTGAGGAAATTGGTCAAAATGTTGATTTTTTGGGGGTGGTCACGAATTAACCTTCTTTTCGCTCTAGGACGCATATTTAAGGAGATATGGCCAATTTAAGTTTTTCATATAAAAAAATTGATTTTTTGAAGAAATTGGTCAAAATTTTGATTTTTTGGGGGTGGTCACGAATTAACCTTCTTTTCGCTCTAGGACGCATATTTAAGGAGATATGGCCAATTTAAGTTTTTCATATAAAAAATTTGATTTTTTGAAGAAATTGGTCAAAATTTTGATTTTTTGGGTGTGGTCACGAATTAACCTTCTTTTCGCTCTAGGACGCATATTTAAGGAGATATGGCCAATTTAAGTTTTTCATATAAAAAATTGATTTTTTGAGGAGATTGGTCAAAATTTTGATTTTTTGGGTGTGGTCACGAATTAACCTTCTTTTCGCTCTAGGACGCATATTTAAGGAGATATGGCCAATTTAAGTTTTTCATGTGAAAAAATTGATTTTTTGAGGAAATTGGTCAAAATTTTGATTTTTTGGGGGTGGTCACGATTTAACCTTCTTTTCGCTCTAGGACGCATATTTAAGGAGATATGGCCAATTTAAGTTTTTCATATAAACAATTTGATTTTTTGAAGAAATTGGTCAAAATTTTGATTTTTTGGGGGTGGTCACGAATTAACCTTCTTTTCGCTCTGGGACGCATATTTAAGGAGATATGGCCAATTTAAGTTTTTCATATAAAAAATTTGATTTTTTGAAGAAATTGGTCAAAATTTTGATTTTTTGGGGGTGGTCACGAATTAACCTTCTTTTCGCTCTAGGACGCATATTTAAGGAGATATGGCCAATTTAAGTTTTTCATGTGAAAAAATTGATTTTTTGAGGAAATTGGTCAAAATTTTGATTTTTTGGGGGTGGTCACGAATTAACCTTCTTTTCGCTCTAGGACGCATATTTAAGGAGATATGGCCAATTTAAGTTTTTCATATAAATAATTTGATTTTTTGAAGAAATTGGTCAAAATTTTGATTTTTTGGGGGTGGTCACGAATTAACCTTCTTTTCGCTCTAGGACGCATATTTAAGGAGATATGGCCAATTTAAGTTTTTCATATAAAAAATTTGATTTTTTGAAGAAATTGGTCAAAATTTTGATTTTTTGGGGGTGGTCACGAATTAATCTTCTTTTCGCTCTAGGACGCATATTTAAGGAGATATGGCCAATTAAAGTTTTTCATATAAAAATTTTGAAATTTTGATTTTGAAGAAATTGGTCAAAATTTTGATTTTTTGGGGGTGGTCACGAATTAACCTTCTTTTCGCTCTAGGACGCATATTTAAGGAGATATGGCCAATTTAAGTTTTTCATATAAAAAAATTGATTTTTTGAAGAAATTGGTCAAAATTTTGATTTTTTGGGGGTGGTCACGAATTAACCTTCTTTTCGCTCTAGGACGCATATTTAAGGAGATATGGCCAATTTACGTTTTTCATATAAAAAATTTGATTTTTTGAAGAAATTGGTCAAAATTTTGATTTTTTGGGTGTGGTCACGAATTAACCTTCTTTTCGCTCTAGGACGCATATTTAAGGAGATATGGCCAATTTAAGTTTTTCATATAAAAAATTGATTTTTTGAGGAAATTGGTCAAAATTTTGATTTTTTGGGTGTGGTCACGAATTAACCTTCTTTTCGCTCTAGGACGCATATTTAAGGAGATATGGCCAATTTAAGTTTTTCATATAAATAATTTGATTTTTTGAAGAAATTGGTCAAAATTTTGATTTTTTGGGGGTGGTCACGAATTAACCTTCTTTTCGCTCTAGGACGCATATTTAAGGAGATATGGCCAATTTAAGTTTTTCATATAAAAAATTTGATTTTTTGAAGAAATTGGTCAAAATTTTGATTTTTTGGGGGTGGTCACGAATTAATCTTCTTTTCGCTCTAGGACGCATATTTAAGGAGATATGGCCAATTAAAGTTTTTCATATAAAAATTTTGATTTTTTGAAGAAATTGGTCAAAATTTTGATTTTTTGGGGGTGGTCACGAATTAACCTTCTTTTCGCTCTAGGACGCATATTTAAGGAGATATGGCCAATTTAAGTTTTTCATGTGAAAAAATTGATTTTTTGAGGAAATTGGTCAAAATTTTGATTTTTTGGGGGTGGTCACGAATTAACCTTCTTTTCGCTCTAGGACGCATATTTAAGGAGATATGGCCAATTTAAGTTTTTCATATAAAAAAGTTGATTTTTTGAGGAAATTGGTCAAAATTTTGATTTTTTGGGGGTGGTCACGAATTAACCTTCTTTTCGCTCTAGGACGCATATTTAAGGAGATATGGCCAATTTAAGTTTTTCATATAAAAAATTTGATTTTTTGAAGAAATTGGTCAAAATTTTGATTTTTTGGGGGTGGTCACGAATTAACCTTCTTTTCGCTCTAGGACGCATATTTAAGGAGATATGGCCAATTTAAGTTTTTCATGAGAAAAAAATTGATTTTTTGAGGAAATTGGTCAAAATTTTGATTTTTTGGGGGTGGTCACGAATTAACCTTCTTTTCGCTCTAGGACGCATATTTAAGGAGATATGGCCAATTTAAGTTTTTCATATAAAAAAATTGATTTTTTGAGGAAATTGGTCAAAATTTTGATTTTTTGGGGGTGGTCACGAATTAACCTTCTTTTCGCTCTAGGACGCATATTTAAGGAGATATGGCCAATTTAAGTTTTTCATATAAAAAATTGATTTTTTGAAGAAATTGGTCAAAATTTTGATTTTTTGGGGGTGGTCACGAAATAACCTTCTTTTCGCTCTAGGACGCATATTTAAGGAGATATGGCCAATATAAGTTTTTCATATAAAAAATTTGATTTTTTGAAGAAATTGGTCAAAATTTTGATTTTTTGGGTGTGGTCACGAATTAACCTTCTTTTCGCTCTAGGACGCATATTTAAGGAGATATGGCCAATTTAAGTTTTTCATGTGAAAAAATTGATTTTTTGAGGAAATTGGTCAAAATTTTGATTTTTTGGGGGTGGTCACGAATTAACCTTCTTTTCGCTCTAAGACGCATATTTAAGGAGATATGGCCAATTTAAGTTTTTCATATAAAAAAGTTGATTTTTTGAGGAAATTGGTCAAAATTTTGATTTTTTGGGGGTGGTCACGAATTAAACTTCTTTTCGCTCTAGGACGCATATTTAAGGAGATATGGCCAATTTAAGTTTTTCATGTGAAAAAATTGATTTTTTGAGGAAATTGGTCAAAATTTTGATTTTTTGGGGGTGGTCACGAATTAACCTTCTTTTCGCTCTAGGACGCATATTTAAGGAGATATGGCCAATTTAAGTTTTTCATATAAAAAATTGATTTTTTGAGGAAATTGGTCAAAATTTTGATTTTTTGGGGGTGGTCACGAATTAACCTTCTTTTCGCTCTAGGACGCATATTTAAGGAGATATGGCCAATTTAAGTTTTTCATATAAAAAAATTGATTTTTTGAAGAAATTGGTCAAAATTTTGATTTTTTGGGGGTGGTCACGAATTAACCTTCTTTTCGCTCTAGGACGCATATTTAAGGAGATATGGCCAATTTAAGTTTTTCATATAAAAAATTGATTTTTTGAGGAAATTGGTCAAAATGTTGATTTTTTGGGGGTGGTCACGAATTAACCTTCTTTTCGCTCTAGGACGCATATTTAAGGAGATATGGCCAATTTAAGTTTTTCATATAAAAAAATTGATTTTTTGAAGAAATTGGTCAAAATTTTGATTTTTTGGGGGTGGTCACGAATTAACCTTCTTTTCGCTCTAGGACGCATATTTAAGGAGATATGGCCAATTTAAGTTTTTCATATAAAAAATTTGATTTTTTGAAGAAATTGGTCAAAATTTTGATTTTTTGGGTGTGGTCACGAATTAACCTTCTTTTCGCTCTAGGACGCATATTTAAGGAGATATGGCCAATTTAAGTTTTTCATATAAAAAATTGATTTTTTGAGGAAATTGGTCAAAATTTTGATTTTTTGGGTGTGGTCACGAATTAACCTTCTTTTCGCTCTAGGACGCATATTTAAGGAGATATGGCCAATTTAAGTTTTTCATGTGAAAAAATTGATTTTTTGAGGAAATTGGTCAAAATTTTGATTTTTTGGGGGTGGTCACGATTTAACCTTCTTTTCGCTCTAGGACGCATATTTAAGGAGATATGGCCAATTTAAGTTTTTCATATAAACAATTTGATTTTTTGAAGAAATTGGTCAAAATTTTGATTTTTTGGGGGTGGTCACGAATTAACCTTCTTTTCGCTCTGGGACGCATATTTAAGGAGATATGGCCAATTTAAGTTTTTCATATAAAAAATTTGATTTTTTGAAGAAATTGGTCAAAATTTTGATTTTTTGGGGGTGGTCACGAATTAACCTTCTTTTCGCTCTAGGACGCATATTTAAGGAGATATGGCCAATTTAAGTTTTTCATGTGAAAAAATTGATTTTTTGAGGAAATTGGTCAAAATTTTGATTTTTTGGGGGTGGTCACGAATTAACCTTCTTTTCGCTCTAGGACGCATATTTAAGGAGATATGGCCAATTTAAGTTTTTCATATAAATAATTTGATTTTTTGAAGAAATTGGTCAAAATTTTGATTTTTTGGGGGTGGTCACGAATTAACCTTCTTTTCGCTCTAGGACGCATATTTAAGGAGATATGGCCAATTTAAGTTTTTCATATAAAAAATTTGATTTTTTGAAGAAATTGGTCAAAATTTTGATTTTTTGGGGGTGGTCACGAATTAATCTTCTTTTCGCTCTAGGACGCATATTTAAGGAGATATGGCCAATTAAAGTTTTTCATATAAAAATTTTGAAATTTTGATTTTGAAGAAATTGGTCAAAATTTTGATTTTTTGGGGGTGGTCACGAATTAACCTTCTTTTCGCTCTAGGACGCATATTTAAGGAGATATGGCCAATTTAAGTTTTTCATGTGAAAAAATTGATTTTTTGAGGAAATTGGTCAAAATTTTGATTTTTTGGGGGTGGTCACGAATTAACCTTCTTTTCGCTCTAGGACGCATATTTAAGGAGATATGGCCAATATAAGTTTTTCATATAAAAAATTTGATTTTTTGAAGAAATTGGTCAAAATTTTGATTTTTTGGGTGTGGTCACGAATTAACCTTCTTTTCGCTCTAGGACGCATATTTAAGGAGATATGGCCAATTTAAGTTTTTCATGTGAAAAAATTGATTTTTTGAGGAAATTGGTCAAAATTTTGATTTTTTGGGGGTGGTCACGAATTAACCTTCTTTTCGCTCTAGGACGCATATTTAAGGAGATATGGCCAATTTAAGTTTTTCATATAAAAAAGTTGATTTTTTGAGGAAATTGGTCAAAATTTTGATTTTTTGGGGGTGGTCACGAATTAAACTTCTTTTCGCTCTAGGACGCATATTTAAGGAGATATGGCCAATTTAAGTTTTTCATATAAAAGTTTTGAATTTTTGAGGAAATTGGTCAAAATTTTGATTTTTTGGGGGTGGTCACGAATTAACCTTCTTTTCGCTCTAGGACGCATATTTAAGGAGATATGGCCAATTTAAGTTTTTCATATAAAAAAATTGATTTTTTGAGGAAATTGGTCAAAATTTTGATTTTTTGGGGGTGGTCACGAATTAACCTTCTTTTCGCTCTAGGACGCATATTTAAGGAGATATGGCCAATTTAAGTTTTTCATATAAAAAATTGATTTTTTGAGGAAATTGGTCAAAATTTTGATTTTTTGGGGGTGGTCACGAATTAACCTTCTTTTCGCTCTAGGACGCATATTTAAGGAGATATGGCCAATTTAAGTTTTTCATATAAAAAAATTGATTTTTTGAAGAAATTGGTCAAAATTTTGATTTTTTGGGGGTGGTCACGAATTAACCTTCTTTTCGCTCTAGGACGCATATTTAAGGAGATATGGCCAATTTAAGTTTTTCATATAAAAAAATTGATTTTTTGAGGAAATTGGTCAAAATTTTGATTTTTTGGGGGTGGTCACGAATTAACCTTCTTTTCGCTCTAGGACGCATATTTAAGGAGATATGGCCAATTTAAGTTTTTCATATAAAAAATTGATTTTTTGAGGAAATTGGTCAAAATTTTGATTTTTTGGGGGTGGTCACGAATTAACCTTCTTTTCGCTCTAGGACGCATATTTAAGGAGATATGGCCAATTTAAGTTTTTCATATAAAAAAATTGATTTTTTGAAGAAATTGGTCAAAATTTTGATTTTTTGGGGGTGGTCACGAATTAACCTTCTTTTCGCTCTAGGACGCATATTTAAGGAGATATGGCCAATTTAAGTTTTTCATATAAAAAATTGATTTTTTGAGGAAATTGGTCAAAATGTTGATTTTTTGGGGGTGGTCACGAATTAACCTTCTTTTCGCTCTAGGACGCATATTTAAGGAGATATGGCCAATTTAAGTTTTTCATATAAAAAAATTGATTTTTTGAAGAAATTGGTCAAAATTTTGATTTTTTGGGGGTGGTCACGAATTAACCTTCTTTTCGCTCTAGGACGCATATTTAAGGAGATATGGCCAATTTAAGTTTTTCATATAAAAAATTTGATTTTTTGAAGAAATTGGTCAAAATTTTGATTTTTTGGGTGTGGTCACGAATTAACCTTCTTTTCGCTCTAGGACGCATATTTAAGGAGATATGGCCAATTTAAGTTTTTCATATAAAAAATTGATTTTTTGAGGAAATTGGTCAAAATTTTGATTTTTTGGGTGTGGTCACGAATTAACCTTCTTTTCGCTCTAGGACGCATATTTAAGGAGATATGGCCAATTTAAGTTTTTCATGTGAAAAAATTGATTTTTTGAGGAAATTGGTCAAAATTTTGATTTTTTGGGGGTGGTCACGATTTAACCTTCTTTTCGCTCTAGGACGCATATTTAAGGAAATATGGCCAATTTAAGTTTTTCATATAAAAAATTTGATTTTTTGAAGAAATTGGTCAAAATTTTGATTTTTTGGGGGTGGTCACGAATTAATCTTCTTTTCGCTCTAGGACGCATATTTAAGGAGATATGGCCAATTAAAGTTTTTCATATAAAAATTTTGATTTTTTGAAGAAATTGGTCAAAATTTTGATTTTTTGGGGGTGGTCACGAATTAACCTTCTTTTCGCTCTAGGACGCATATTTAAGGAGATATGGCCAATTTAAGTTTTTCATATAAAAAAATTGATTTTTTGAAGAAATTGGTCAAAATTTTGATTTTTTGGGGGTGGTCACGAATTAACCTTCTTTTCGCTCTAGGACGCATATTTAAGGAGATATGGCCAATTTAAGTTTTTCATATAAAAAATTTGATTTTTTGAGGAAATTGGTCAAAATTTTGATTTTTTGGGGGTGGTCACGAATTAACCTTCTTTTCGCTCTAGGACGCATATTTAAGGAGATATGGCCAATTTAAGTTTTTCATATAAAAAATTTGATTTTTTGAAGAAATTGGTCAAAATTTTGATTTTTTGGGGGTGGTCACGAATTAACCTTCTTTTCGCTCTAGGACGCATATTTAAGGAGATATGTCCAATTTAAGTTTTTCATGAGAAAAAAATTGATTTTTTGAGGAAATTGGTCAAAATTTTGATTTTTTGGGGGTGGTCACGAATTAACCTTCTTTTCGCTCTAGGACGCATATTTAAGGAGATATGGCCAATTTAAGTTTTTCATATAAAAAAATTGATTTTTTGAGGAAATTGGTCAAAATTTTGATTTTTTGGGGGTGGTCACGAATTAACCTTCTTTTCGCTCTAGGACGCATATTTAAGGAGATATGGCCAATATAAGTTTTTCATATAAAAAATTTGATTTTTTGAAGAAATTGGTCAAAATTTTGATTTTTTGGGGGTGGTCACGAAATAACCTTCTTTTCGCTCTAGGACGCATATTTAAGGAGATATGGCCAATTTAAGTTTTTCATGTGAAAAAATTGATTTTTTGAGGAAATTGGTCAAAATTTTGATTTTTTGGGGGTGGTCACGAATTAACCTTCTTTTCGCTCTAGGACGCATATTTAAGGAGATATGGCCAATTTAAGTTTTTCATATAAAAAAGTTGATTTTTTGAGGAAATTGGTCAAAATTTTGATTTTTTGGGGGTGGTCACGAATTAAACTTCTTTTCGCTCTAGGACGCATATTTAAGGAGATATGGCCAATTTAAGTTTTTCATATAAAAGTTTTGAATTTTTGAGGAAATTGGTCAAAATTTTGATTTTTTGGGGGTGGTCACGAATTAACCTTCTTTTCGCTCTAGGACGCATATTTAAGGAGATATGGCCAATTTAAGTTTTTCATATAAAAAAATTGATTTTTTGAGGAAATTGGTCAAAATTTTGATTTTTTGGGGGTGGTCACGAATTAACCTTCTTTTCGCTCTAGGACGCATATTTAAGGAGATATGGCCAATTTAAGTTTTTCATATAAAAAATTTGATTTTTTGAAGAAATTGGTCAAAATTTTGATTTTTTGGGTGTGGTCACGAATTAACCTTCTTTTCGCTCTAGGACGCATATTTAAGGAGATATGGCCAATTTAAGTTTTTCATATAAAAATTTTGAATTTTTGAGGAAATTGGTCAAACTTTTGATTTTTTGGGGGTGGTCACGAATTAACCTTCTTTTCGCTCTAGGACGCATATTTAAGGAGATATGGCCAATTTAAGTTTTTCATATAAAAAAATTGATTTTTTGAGGAAATTGGTCAAAATTTTGATTTTTTGGGGGTGGTCACGAATTAACCTTCTTTTCGCTCTAGGACGCATATTTAAGGAGATATGGCCAATTTAAGTTTTTCATATAAAAATTTTGATTTTTTGAGGAAATTGGTCAAAATTTTGATTTTTTGGGGGTGGTCACGAATTAACCTTCTTTTCGCTCTAGGACGCATATTTAAGGAGATATGGCCAATTTACGTTTTTCATGTGAAAAAATTGATTTTTTGAGGAAATTGGTCAAAATTTTGATTTTTTGGGGGTGGTCACGAATTAACCTTCTTTTCGCTCTAGGACGCATATTTAAGGAGATATGGCCAATTTAAGTTTTTCATATAAAAAAATTGATTTTTTGAGGAAATTGGTCAAAATTTTGATTTTTTGGGGGTGGTCACGAATTAACCTTCTTTTCGCTCTAGGACGCATATTTAAGGAGATATGGCCAATTTAAGTTTTTCATATAAAAAATTTGATTTTTTGAAGAAATTGGTCAAAATTTTGATTTTTTGGGTGTGGTCACGAATTAACCTTCTTTTCGCTCTAGGACGCATATTTAAGGAGATATGGCCAATTTAAGTTTTTCATGTGAAAAAATTGATTTTTTGAGGAAATTGGTCAAAATTTTGATTTTTTGGGGGTGGTCACGAATTAACCTTCTTTTCGCTCTAGGACGCATATTTAAGGAGATATGGCCAATTTAAGTTTTTCATATAAAAAAATTGATTTTTTGAGGAAATTGGTCAAAATTTTGATTTTTTGGGGGTGGTCACGAATTAACCTTCTTTTCTCTCTAGGACGCATATTTAAGAAGATATGGCCAATTTAAGTTTTTCATATAAAAATTTTGAATTTTTGAGGAAATTGGTCAAAATTTTGATTTTTTGGGGGTGGTCACGAATTAACCTTCTTTTCGCTCTAGGACGCATATTTAAGGAGATATGGCCAATTTAAGTTTTTCATATAAAAAATTTGATTTTTTGAAGAAATTGGTCAAAATTTTGATTTTTTGGGGGAGGTCACGAATTAACCTTCTTTTCGCTCTGGGACGCATATTTAAGGAGATATGGCCAATTTAAGTTTTTCATATAAAAAATTGATTTTTTGAAGAAATTGGTCAAAATTTTGATTTTTTGGGGGTGGTCACGAATTAACCTTCTTTTCGCTCTAGGACGCATATTTAAGGAGATATGGCCAATTTAAGTTTTTCATGTGAAAAAATTGATTTTTTGAGGAAATTGGTCAAAATTTTGATTTTTTGGGGGTGGTCACGAATTAACCTTCTTTTCGCTCTAGGACGCATATTTAAGGAGATATGGCCAATTTAAGTTTTTCATATAAAAAAATTGATTTTTTGAGGAAATTGGTCAAAATTTTGATTTTTTGGGGGTGGTCACGAATTAACCTTCTTTTCGCTCTAGGACGCATATTTAAGGAGATATGGCCAATTTAAGTTTTTCATATAAAAAAATTGATTTTTTGAGGAAATTGGTCAACATTTTGATTTTTTGGGGGTGGTCACGAATTAACCTTCTTTTCGCTCTAGGACGCATATTTAAGGAGATATGGCCAATTTAAGTTTTTCATATAAAAATTTTGAATTTTTGAGGAAATTGGTCAAAATTTTGATTTTTTGGGGGTGGTCACGAATTAACCTTCTTTTCGCTCTAGGACGCATATTTAAGGAGATATGGCCAATTTAAGTTTTTCATATAAAAAAATTGATTTTTTGAGGAAATTGGTCAAAATTTTAATTTTTTGGGGGTGGTCACGAATTAACCTTCTTTTCGCTCTAGGACGCATATTTAAGGAGATATGGCCAATTTACGTTTTTCATGTGAAAAAATTGATTTTTTGAGGAAATTGGTCAAAATTTTGATTTTTTGGGGGTGGTCACGAATTAACCTTCTTTTCGCTCTAGGACGCATATTTAAGGAGATATGGCCAATTTAAGTTTTTCATATAAAAAAATTGATTTTTTGAGGAAATTGGTCAAAATTTTGATTTTTTGGGGGTGGTCACGAATTAACCTTCTTTTCGCTCTAGGACGCATATTTAAGGAGATATGGCCAATTTAAGTTTTTCATATAAAAAATTTGATTTTTTGAAGAAATTGGTCAAAATTTTGATTTTTTGGGTGTGGTCACGAATTAACCTTCTTTTCGCTCTAGGACGCATATTTAAGGAGATATGGCCAATTTAAGTTTTTCATGTGAAAAAATTGATTTTTTGAGGAAATTGGTCAAAATTTTGATTTTTTGGGGGTGGTCACGAATTAACCTTCTTTTCGCTCTAGGACGCATATTTAAGGAGATATGGCCAATTTAAGTTTTTCATATAAAAAAATTGATTTTTTGAGGAAATTGGTCAAAATTTTGATTTTTTGGGGGTGGTCACGAATTAACCTTCTTTTCTCTCTAGGACGCATATTTAAGGAGATATGGCCAATTTAAGTTTTTCATATAAAAATTTTGAATTTTTGAGGAAATTGGTCAAAATTTTGATTTTTTGGGGGTGGTCACGAATTAACCTTCTTTTCGCTCTAGGACGCATATTTAAGGAGATATGGCCAATTTAAGTTTTTCATATAAAAAATTTGATTTTTTGAAGAAATTGGTCAAAATTTTGATTTTTTGGGGGAGGTCACGAATTAACCTTCTTTTCGCTCTAGGACGCATATTTAAGGAGATATGGCCAATTTAAGTTTTTCATATAAAAAATTGATTTTTTGAAGAAATTGGTCAAAATTTTGATTTTTTGGGGGTGGTCACGAATTAACCTTCTTTTCGCTCTAGGACGCATATTTAAGGAGATATGGCCAATTTAAGTTTTTCATGTGAAAAAATTGATTTTTTGAGGAAATTGGTCAAAATTTTGATTTTTTGGGGGTGGTCACGAATTAACCTTCTTTTCGCTCTAGGACGCATATTTAAGGAGATATGGCCAATTTAAGTTTTTCATATAAAAAAATTGATTTTTTGAGGAAATTGGTCAAAATTTTGATTTTTTGGGGGTGGTCACGAATTAACCTTCTTTTCGCTCTAGGACGCATATTTAAGGAGATATGGCCAATTTAAGTTTTTCATATAAAAAAATTGATTTTTTGAGGAAATTGGTCAACATTTTGATTTTTTGGGGGTGGTCACGAATTAACCTTCTTTTCGCTCTAGGACGCATATTTAAGGAGATATGGCCAATTTAAGTTTTTCATATAAAAAATTTGATTTTTTGAAGAAATTGGTCAAAATTTTGATTTTTTGGGTGTGGTCACGAATTAACCTTCTTTTCGCTCTAGGACGCATATTTAAGGAGATATGGCCAATTTAAGTTTTTCATGTGAAAAAATTGATTTTTTGAGGAAATTGGTCAAAATTTTGATTTTTTGGGGGTGGTCACGAATTAACCTTCTTTTCGCTCTAGGACGCATATTTAAGGAGATATGGCCAATTTAAGTTTTTCATATAAAAATTTTGAATTTTTGAGGAAATTGGTCAAAATTTTGATTTTTTGGGGGTGGTCACGAATTAACCTTCTTTTCGCTCTAGGACGCATATTTAAGGAGATATGGCCAATTTAAGTTTTTCATATAAAAAAATAGATTTTTTGAGGAAATTGGTCAAAAATTTTGATTTTTTGGGGGTGGTCACGAATTAACCTTCTTTTCGCTCTAGGACGCATATTTAAGGAGATATGGCCAATTTAAGTTTTTCATATAAAAAAATTGATTTTTTGAAGAAATTGGTCAAAATTTTGATTTTTTGGGGGTGGTCACGAATTAACCTTCTTTTCGCTCTAGGACGCATATTTAAGGAGATATGGCCAATTTAAGTTTTTCATATAAAAAATTTGATTTTTTGAAGAAATTGGTCAAAATTTTGATTTTTTGGGTGTGGTCACGAATTAACCTTCTTTTCGCTCTAGGACGCATATTTAAGGAGATATGGCCAATTTAAGTTTTTCATATAAAAAAATTGATTTTTTGAGGAAATTGGTCAAAATTTTAATTTTTTGGGGGTGGTCACGAATTAACCTTCTTTTCGCTCTAGGACGCATATTTAAGGAGATATGGCCAATTTACGTTTTTCATGTGAAAAAATTGATTTTTTGAGGAAATTGGTCAAAATTTTGATTTTTTGGGGGTGGTCACGAATTAACCTTCTTTTCGCTCTAGGACGCATATTTAAGGAGATATGGCCAATTTAAGTTTTTCATATAAAAAAATTGATTTTTTGAGGAAATTGGTCAAAATTTTGATTTTTTGGGGGTGGTCACGAATTAACCTTCTTTTCGCTCTAGGACGCATATTTAAGGAGATATGGCCAATTTAAGTTTTTCATGTGAAAAAATTGATTTTTTGAGGAAATTGGTCAAAATTTTGATTTTTTGGGGGTGGTCACGAATTAACCTTCTTTTCGCTCTAGGACGCATATTTAAGGAGATATGGCCAATTTAAGTTTTTCATATAAAAAAATTGATTTTTTGAGGAAATTGGTCAAAATTTTGATTTTTTGTGGGTGGTCACGAATTAACCTTCTTTTCGCTCTAGGACGCATATTTAAGGAGATATGGCCAATTTAAGTTTTTCATATAAAAATTTTGAATTTTTGAGGAAATTGGTCAAAATTTTGATTTTTTGGGGGTGGTCACGAATTAACCTTCTTTTCGCTCTAGGACGCATATTTAAGGAGATATGGCCAATTTAAGTTTTTCATATAAAAAATTTGATTTTTTGAAGAAATTGGTCAAAATTTTGATTTTTTGGGGGAGGTCACGAATTAACCTTCTTTTCGCTCTGGGACGCATATTTAAGGAGATATGGCCAATTTAAGTTTTTCATATAAAAAATTGATTTTTTGAAGAAATTGGTCAAAATTTTGATTTTTTGGGGGTGGTCACGAATTAACCTTCTTTTCGCTCTAGGACGCATATTTAAGGAGATATGGCCAATTTAAGTTTTTCATGTGAAAAAATTGATTTTTTGAGGAAATTGGTCAAAATTTTGATTTTTTGGGGGTGGTCACGAATTAACCTTCTTTTCGCTCTAGGACGCATATTTAAGGAGATATGGCCAATTTAAGTTTTTCATATAAAAAAATTGATTTTTTGAGGAAATTGGTCAAAATTTTGATTTTTTGGGGGTGGTCACGAATTAACCTTCTTTTCGCTCTAGGACGCATATTTAAGGAGATATGGCCAATTTAAGTTTTTCATATAAAAAAATTGATTTTTTGAGGAAATTGGTCAACATTTTGATTTTTTGGGGGTGGTCACGAATTAACCTTCTTTTCGCTCTAGGACGCATATTTAAGGAGATATGGCCAATTTAAGTTTTTCATATAAAAAATTTGATTTTTTGAAGAAATTGGTCAAAATTTTGATTTTTTGGGTGTGGTCACGAATTAACCTTCTTTTCGCTCTAGGACGCATATTTAAGGAGATATGGCCAATTTAAGTTTTTCATGTGAAAAAATTGATTTTTTGAGGAAATTGGTCAAAATTTTGATTTTTTGGGGGTGGTCACGAATTAACCTTCTTTTCGCTCTAGGACGCATATTTAAGGAGATATGGCCAATTTAAGTTTTTCATATAAAAAATTTGATTTTTTGAAGAAATTGGTCAAAATTTTGATTTTTTGGGGGTGGTCACGAATTAACCTTCTTTTCGCTCTAGGACGCATATTTAAGGAGATATGGCCAATTTAAGTTTTTCATATAAAAAAATTGATTTTTTGAGGAAATTGGTCAAAATTTTGATTTTTTGGGGGTGGTCACGAATTAACCTTCTTTTCGCTCTAGGACGCATATTTAAGGAGATATGGCCAATTTAAGTTTTTCATATAAAAAAATTGATTTTTTGAAGAAATTGGTCAAAATTTTGATTTTTTGGGGGTGGTCACGAATTAACCTTCTTTTCGTTCTAGGACGCATATTTAAGGAGATATGGCCAATTTAAGTTTTTCATATAAAAAATTTGATTTTTTGAAGAAATTGGTCAAAATTTTGATTTTTTGGGTGTGGTCACGAATTAACCTTCTTTTCGCTCTAGGACGCATATTTAAGGAGATATGGCCAATTTAAGTTTTTCATATAAAAAATTGATTTTTTGAGGAAATTGGTCAAAATTTTGATTTTTTGGGTGTGGTCACGAATTAACCTTCTTTTCGCTCTAGGACGCATATTTAAGGAGATATGGCCAATTTAAGTTTTTCATGTGAAAAAATTGATTTTTTGAGGAAATTGGTCAAAATTTTGATTATTTGGGGGTGGTCACGATTTAACCTTCTTTTCGCTCTAGGACGCATATTTAAGGAGATATGGCCAATTTAAGTTTTTCATGTGAAAAAATTGATTTTTTGAGGAAATTGGTCAAAATTTTGATTTTTTGGGGGTGGTCACGAATTAACCTTCTTTTCGCTCTGGGACGCATATTTAAGGAGATATGGCCAATTTAAGTTTTTCATATAAAAAATTTGATTTTTTGAAGAAATTGGTCAAAATTTTGATTTTTTGGGGGTGGTCACGAATTAACCTTCTTTTCGCTCTAGGACGCATATTTAAGGAGATATGGCCAATTTAAGTTTTTCATATAAAAAAATTGATTTTTTGAGGAAATTGGTCAAAATTTTGATTTTTTGGGGGTGGTCACGAATTAACCTTCTTTTCGCTCTAGGACGCATATTTAAGGAGATATGGCCAATTTAAGTTTTTCATATAAAAAAATTGATTTTTTGAGGAAATTGGTCAAAATTTTGATTTTTTGGGGGTGGTCACGAATTAACCTTCTTTTCGCTCTAGGACGCATATTTAAGGAGATATGGCCAATTTAAGTTTTTCATATAAAAAATTGATTTTTTGAGGAAATTGGTCAAAATTTTGATTTTTTGGGGGTGGTCACGAATTAACCTCCTTTTCGCTCTAGGACGCATATTTAAGGAGATATGGCCAATTTCATGTGAAAAAATTGATTTTTTGAGGAAATTGGTCAAAATTTTGATTTTTTGGGGGTGGTCACGAATTAACCTTCTTTTCGCTCTAGGACGCATATTTAAGGAGATATGGCCAATTTAAGTTTTTCATATAAAAAATTTGATTTTTTGAAGAAATTGGTCAAAATTTTGATTTTTTGGGGGTGGTCACGAATTAACCTTCTTTTCGCTCTAGGACGCATATTTAAGGAGATATGGCCAATTTAAGTTTTTCATATAAAAAATTTGATTTTTTGAAGAAATTGGTCAAAATTTTGATTTTTTGGGGGTAGTCACGAATTAACCTTCTTTTCGCTCTAGGACGCATATTTAAGGAGATATGGCCAATTTAAGTTTTTCATATAAAAAATTTGTTTTTTTGAGGAAATTGGTCAAAATTTTGATTTTTTGGGGGTGGTCACGAATTAACCTTCTTTTCGCTCTAGGACGCATATTTAAGGAGATATGGCCAATTTAAGTTTTTCATATAAAAAATTTGATTTTTTGAAGAAATTGGTCAAAATTTTGATTTTTTGGGGGTGGTCACGAATTAATCTTCTTTTCGCTCTAGGACGCATATTTAAGGAGATATGGCCAATTAAAGTTTTTCATATAAAAATTTTGATTTTTTGAAGAAATTGGTCAAAATTTTGATTTTTTGGGGGTGGTCACGAATTAACCTTCTTTTCGCTCTAGGACGCATATTTAAGGAGATATGGCCAATTTAAGTTTTTCATGTGAAAAAATTGATTTTTTGAGGAAATTGGTCAAAATTTTGATTTTTTGGGGGTGGTCACGAATTAACCTTCTTTTCGCTCTAGGACGCATATTAAAGGAGATATGACCAATTTAAGTTTTTCATATAAAAAAAATTGATTTTTTGAGGAAATTGGTCAAAATTTTGATTTTTTGGGGGTGGTCACGAATTAACCTTCTTTTCGCTCTAGGACGCATATTTAAGGAGATATGGCCAATTTAAGTTTTTCATATAAAAAATTGATTTTTTGAAGAAATTGGTCAAAATTTTGATTTTTTGGGGGTGGTCACGAATTAACCTTCTTTTCGCTCTGGGACGCATATTTAAGGAGATATGGCCAATTTAAGTTTTTCATATAAAAAATTTGATTTTTTGAAGAAATTGGTCAAAATTTTGATTTTTTGGGGGTGGTCACGAATTAACCTTCTTTTCGCTTTAGGACGCATATTTAAGGAGATATGGCCAATTTAAGTTTTTCATGTGAAAATATTGATTTTTTTTGGTCAAAATTTTGATTTTTTGGGGGTGGTCACGAATTAACCTTCTTTTCGCTCTAGGACGCATATTTAAGGAGATATGGCCAATTTAAGTTTTTCATATAAAAAATTGATTTTTTGAGGAAATTGGTCAAAATTTTGATTTTTTGGGGGTGGTCACGAATTAACCTTCTTTTCGCTCTAGGACGCATATTTAAGGAGATATGGCCAATTTAAGTTTTTCATATAAAAATTTTGAATTTTTGAGGAAATTGGTCAAAATTTTGATTTTTTGGGGGTGGTCACGAATTAACCTTCTTTTCGCTCTAGGACGCATATTTAAGGAGATATGGCCAATTTAAGTTTTTCATATAAAAAAATGATTTTTTGAGGAAATTGGTCAAAATTTTGATTTTTTGGGTGTGGTCACGAATTAACCTTCTTTTCGCTCTAGGACGCATATTTAAGGAGATATGGCCAATTTAAGTTTTTCATGTGAAAAAATTGATTTTTTGAGGAAATTGGTCAAAATTTTGATTTTTTGGGGGTGGTCACGAATTAACCTTCTTTTCGCTCTAGGACGCATATTTAAGGAGATATGGCCAATTTAAGTTTCTCATATAAAAAATTGATTTTTTGAGGAAATTGGTCAAAATGTTGATTTTTTGGGGGTGGTCACGAATTAACCTTCTTTTCGCTCTAGGACGCATATTTAAGGAGATATGGCCAATTTAAGTTTTTCATATAAAAAAATTGATTTTTTGAAGAAATTGGTCAAAATTTTGATTTTTTGGGGGTGGTCACGAATTAACCTTCTTTTCGCTCTAGGACGCATATTTAAGGAGATATGGCCAATTTACGTTTTTCATATAAAAAATTTGATTTTTTGAAGAAATTGGTCAAAATTTTGATTTTTTGGGTGTGGTCACGAATTAACCTTCTTTTCGCTCTAGGACGCATATTTAAGGAGATATGGCCAATTTAAGTTTTTCATATAAAAAAATTGATTTTTTGAGGAAATTGGTCAAAATTTTGATTTTTTGGGTGTGGTCACGAATTAACCTTCTTTTCGCTCTAGGACGCATATTTAAGGAGATATGGCCAATTTAAGTTTTTCATATAAATAATTTGATTTTTTGAAGAAATTGGTCAAAATTTTGATTTTTTGGGGGTGGTCACGAATTAACCTTCTTTTCGCTCTAGGACGCATATTTAAGGAGATATGGCCAATTTAAGTTTTTCATATAAAAAATTTGATTTTTTGAAGAAATTGGTCAAAATTTTGATTTTTTGGGGGTGGTCACGAATTAATCTTCTTTTCGCTCTAGGACGCATATTTAAGGAGATATGGCCAATTAAAGTTTTTCATATAAAAATTTTGATTTTTTGAAGAAATTGGTCAAAATTTTGATTTTTTGGGGGTGGTCACGAATTAACCTTCTTTTCGCTCTAGGACGCATATTTAAGGAGATATGGCCAATTTAAGTTTTTCATGTGAAAAAATTGATTTTTTGAGGAAATTGGTCAAAATTTTGATTTTTTGGGGGTGGTCACGAATTAACCTTCTTTTCGCTCTAGGACGCATATTTAAGGAGATATGGCCAATTTAAGTTTTTCATATAAAAAAGTTGATTTTTTGAGGAAATTGGTCAAAATTTTGATTTTTTGGGGGTGGTCACGAATTAACCTTCTTTTCGCTCTAGGACGCATATTTAAGGAGATATGGCCAATTTAAGTTTTTCATATAAAAAATTTGATTTTTTGAAGAAATTGGTCAAAATTTTGATTTTTTGGGGGTGGTCACGAATTAACCTTCTTTTCGCTCTAGGACGCATATTTAAGGAGATATGCCCAATTTAAGTTTTTCATGAGAAAAAAATTGATTTTTTGAGGAAATTGGTCAAAATTTTGATTTTTTGGGGGTGGTCACGAATTAACCTTCTTTTCGCTCTAGGACGCATATTTAAGGAGATATGGCCAATTTAAGTTTTTCATATAAAAAAATTGATTTTTTGAGGAAATTGGTCAAAATTTTGATTTTTTGGGGGTGGTCACGAATTAACCTTCTTTTCGCTCTAGGACGCATATTTAAGGAGATATGGCCAATTTAAGTTTTTCATATAAAAAATTGATTTTTTGAAGAAATTGGTCAAAATTTTGATTTTTTGGGGGTGGTCACGAAATAACCTTCTTTTCGCTCTAGGACGCATATTTAAGGAGATATGGCCAATATAAATTTTTCATATAAAAAATTTGATTTTTTGAAGAAATTGGTCAAAATTTTGATTTTTTGGGTGTGGTCACGAATTAACCTTCTTTTCGCTCTAGGACGCATATTTAAGGAGATATGGCCAATTTAAGTTTTTCATGTGAAAAAATTGATTTTTTGAGGAAATTGGTCAAAATTTTGATTTTTTGGGGGTGGTCACGAATTAACCTTCTTTTCGCTCTAGGACGCATATTTAAGGAGATATGGCCAATTTAAGTTTTTCATATAAAAAAGTTGATTTTTTGAGGAAATTGGTCAAAATTTTGATTTTTTGGGGGTGGTCACGAATTAAACTTCTTTTCGCTCTAGGACGCATATTTAAGGAGATATGGCCAATTTAAGTTTTTCATGTGAAAAAATTGATTTTTTGAGGAAATTGGTCAAAATTTTGATTTTTTGGGGGTGGTCACGAATTAACCTTCTTTTCGCTCTAGGACGCATATTTAAGGAGATATGGCCAATTTAAGTTTTTCATATAAAAAATTGATTTTTTGAGGAAATTGGTCAAAATTTTGATTTTTTGGGGGTGGTCACGAATTAACCTTCTTTTCGCTCTAGGACGCATATTTAAGGAGATATGGCCAATTTAAGTTTTTCATATAAAAAAATTGATTTTTTGAAGAAATTGGTCAAAATTTTGATTTTTTGGGGGTGGTCACGAATTAACCTTCTTTTCGCTCTAGGACGCATATTTAAGGAGATATGGCCAATTTAAGTTTTTCATATAAAAAATTGATTTTTTGAGGAAATTGGTCAAAATGTTGATTTTTTGGGGGTGGTCACGAATTAACCTTCTTTTCGCTCTAGGACGCATATTTAAGGAGATATGGCCAATTTAAGTTTTTCATATAAAAAAATTGATTTTTTGAAGAAATTGGTCAAAATTTTGATTTTTTGGGGGTGGTCACGAATTAACCTTCTTTTCGCTCTAGGACGCATATTTAAGGAGATATGGCCAATTTAAGTTTTTCATATAAAAAATTTGATTTTTTGAAGAAATTGGTCAAAATTTTGATTTTTTGGGTGTGGTCACGAATTAACCTTCTTTTCGCTCTAGGACGCATATTTAAGGAGATATGGCCAATTTAAGTTTTTCATATAAAAAATTGATTTTTTGAGGAGATTGGTCAAAATTTTGATTTTTTGGGTGTGGTCACGAATTAACCTTCTTTTCGCTCTAGGACGCATATTTAAGGAGATATGGCCAATTTAAGTTTTTCATGTGAAAAAATTGATTTTTTGAGGAAATTGGTCAAAATTTTGATTTTTTGGGGGTGGTCACGATTTAACCTTCTTTTCGCTCTAGGACGCATATTTAAGGAGATATGGCCAATTTAAGTTTTTCATATAAACAATTTGATTTTTTGAAGAAATTGGTCAAAATTTTGATTTTTTGGGGGTGGTCACGAATTAACCTTCTTTTCGCTCTGGGACGCATATTTAAGGAGATATGGCCAATTTAAGTTTTTCATATAAAAAATTTGATTTTTTGAAGAAATTGGTCAAAATTTTGATTTTTTGGGGGTGGTCACGAATTAACCTTCTTTTCGCTCTAGGACGCATATTTAAGGAGATATGGCCAATTTAAGTTTTTCATGTGAAAAAATTGATTTTTTGAGGAAATTGGTCAAAATTTTGATTTTTTGGGGGTGGTCACGAATTAACCTTCTTTTCGCTCTAGGACGCATATTTAAGGAGATATGGCCAATTTAAGTTTTTCATATAAATAATTTGATTTTTTGAAGAAATTGGTCAAAATTTTGATTTTTTGGGGGTGGTCACGAATTAACCTTCTTTTCGCTCTAGGACGCATATTTAAGGAGATATGGCCAATTTAAGTTTTTCATATAAAAAATTTGATTTTTTGAAGAAATTGGTCAAAATTTTGATTTTTTGGGGGTGGTCACGAATTAATCTTCTTTTCGCTCTAGGACGCATATTTAAGGAGATATGGCCAATTAAAGTTTTTCATATAAAAATTTTGAAATTTTGATTTTGAAGAAATTGGTCAAAATTTTGATTTTTTGGGGGTGGTCACGAATTAACCTTCTTTTCGCTCTAGGACGCATATTTAAGGAGATATGGCCAATTTAAGTTTTTCATATAAAAAAATTGATTTTTTGAAGAAATTGGTCAAAATTTTGATTTTTTGGGGGTGGTCACGAATTAACCTTCTTTTCGCTCTAGGACGCATATTTAAGGAGATATGGCCAATTTACGTTTTTCATATAAAAAATTTGATTTTTTGAAGAAATTGGTCAAAATTTTGATTTTTTGGGTGTGGTCACGAATTAACCTTCTTTTCGCTCTAGGACGCATATTTAAGGAGATATGGCCAATTTAAGTTTTTCATATAAAAAATTGATTTTTTGAGGAAATTGGTCAAAATTTTGATTTTTTGGGTGTGGTCACGAATTAACCTTCTTTTCGCTCTAGGACGCATATTTAAGGAGATATGGCCAATTTAAGTTTTTCATATAAATAATTTGATTTTTTGAAGAAATTGGTCAAAATTTTGATTTTTTGGGGGTGGTCACGAATTAACCTTCTTTTCGCTCTAGGACGCATATTTAAGGAGATATGGCCAATTTAAGTTTTTCATATAAAAAATTTGATTTTTTGAAGAAATTGGTCAAAATTTTGATTTTTTGGGGGTGGTCACGAATTAATCTTCTTTTCGCTCTAGGACGCATATTTAAGGAGATATGGCCAATTAAAGCTTTTCATATAAAAATTTTGATTTTTTGAAGAAATTGGTCAAAATTTTGATTTTTTGGGGGTGGTCACGAATTAACCTTCTTTTCGCTCTAGGACGCATATTTAAGGAGATATGGCCAATTTAAGTTTTTCATGTGAAAAAATTGATTTTTTGAGGAAATTGGTCAAAATTTTGATTTTTTGGGGGTGGTCACGAATTAACCTTCTTTTCGCTCTAGGACGCATATTTAAGGAGATATGGCCAATTTAAGTTTTTCATATAAAAAAGTTGATTTTTTGAGGAAATTGGTCAAAATTTTGATTTTTTGGGGGTGGTCACGAATTAACCTTCTTTTCGCTCTAGGACGCATATTTAAGGAGATATGGCCAATTTAAGTTTTTCATATAAAAAATTTGATTTTTTGAAGAAATTGGTCAAAATTTTGATTTTTTGGGGGTGGTCACGAATTAACCTTCTTTTCGCTCTAGGACGCATATTTAAGGAGATATGGCCAATTTAAGTTTTTCATGAGAAAAAAATTGATTTTTTGAGGAAATTGGTCAAAATTTTGATTTTTTGGGGGTGGTCACGAATTAACCTTCTTTTCGCTCTAGGACGCATATTTAAGGAGATATGGCCAATTTAAGTTTTTCATATAAAAAAATTGATTTTTTGAGGAAATTGGTCAAAATTTTGATTTTTTGGGGGTGGTCACGAATTAACCTTCTTTTCGCTCTAGGACGCATATTTAAGGAGATATGGCCAATTTAAGTTTTTCATATAAAAAATTGATTTTTTGAAGAAATTGGTCAAAATTTTGATTTTTTGGGGGTGGTCACGAAATAACCTTCTTTTCGCTCTAGGACGCATATTTAAGGAGATATGGCCAATATAAGTTTTTCATATAAAAAATTTGATTTTTTGAAGAAATTGGTCAAAATTTTGATTTTTTGGGTGTGGTCACGAATTAACCTTCTTTTCGCTCTAGGACGCATATTTAAGGAGATATGGCCAATTTAAGTTTTTCATGTGAAAAAATTGATTTTTTGAGGAAATTGGTCAAAATTTTGATTTTTTGGGGGTGGTCACGAATTAACCTTCTTTTCGCTCTAAGACGCATATTTAAGGAGATATGGCCAATTTAAGTTTTTCATATAAAAAAGTTGATTTTTTGAGGAAATTGGTCAAAATTTTGATTTTTTGGGGGTGGTCACGAATTAAACTTCTTTTCGCTCTAGGACGCATATTTAAGGAGATATGGCCAATTTAAGTTTTTCATGTGAAAAAATTGATTTTTTGAGGAAATTGGTCAAAATTTTGATTTTTTGGGGGTGGTCACGAATTAACCTTCTTTTCGCTCTAGGACGCATATTTAAGGAGATATGGCCAATTTAAGTTTTTCATATAAAAAATTGATTTTTTGAGGAAATTGGTCAAAATTTTGATTTTTTGGGGGTGGTCACGAATTAACCTTCTTTTCGCTCTAGGACGCATATTTAAGGAGATATGGCCAATTTAAGTTTTTCATATAAAAAAATTGATTTTTTGAAGAAATTGGTCAAAATTTTGATTTTTTGGGGGTGGTCACGAATTAACCTTCTTTTCGCTCTAGGACGCATATTTAAGGAGATATGGCCAATTTAAGTTTTTCATATAAAAAATTGATTTTTTGAGGAAATTGGTCAAAATGTTGATTTTTTGGGGGTGGTCACGAATTAACCTTCTTTTCGCTCTAGGACGCATATTTAAGGAGATATGGCCAATTTAAGTTTTTCATATAAAAAAATTGATTTTTTGAAGAAATTGGTCAAAATTTTGATTTTTTGGGGGTGGTCACGAATTAACCTTCTTTTCGCTCTAGGACGCATATTTAAGGAGATATGGCCAATTTAAGTTTTTCATATAAAAAATTTGATTTTTTGAAGAAATTGGTCAAAATTTTGATTTTTTGGGTGTGGTCACGAATTAACCTTCTTTTCGCTCTAGGACGCATATTTAAGGAGATATGGCCAATTTAAGTTTTTCATATAAAAAATTGATTTTTTGAGGAAATTGGTCAAAATTTTGATTTTTTGGGTGTGGTCACGAATTAACCTTCTTTTCGCTCTAGGACGCATATTTAAGGAGATATGGCCAATTTAAGTTTTTCATGTGAAAAAATTGATTTTTTGAGGAAATTGGTCAAAATTTTGATTTTTTGGGGGTGGTCACGATTTAACCTTCTTTTCGCTCTAGGACGCATATTTAAGGAGATATGGCCAATTTAAGTTTTTCATATAAACAATTTGATTTTTTGAAGAAATTGGTCAAAATTTTGATTTTTTGGGGGTGGTCACGAATTAACCTTCTTTTCGCTCTGGGACGCATATTTAAGGAGATATGGCCAATTTAAGTTTTTCATATAAAAAATTTGATTTTTTGAAGAAATTGGTCAAAATTTTGATTTTTTGGGGGTGGTCACGAATTAACCTTCTTTTCGCTCTAGGACGCATATTTAAGGAGATATGGCCAATTTAAGTTTTTCATGTGAAAAAATTGATTTTTTGAGGAAATTGGTCAAAATTTTGATTTTTTGGGGGTGGTCACGAATTAACCTTCTTTTCGCTCTAGGACGCATATTTAAGGAGATATGGCCAATTTAAGTTTTTCATATAAATAATTTGATTTTTTGAAGAAATTGGTCAAAATTTTGATTTTTTGGGGGTGGTCACGAATTAACCTTCTTTTCGCTCTAGGACGCATATTTAAGGAGATATGGCCAATTTAAGTTTTTCATATAAAAAATTTGATTTTTTGAAGAAATTGGTCAAAATTTTGATTTTTTGGGGGTGGTCACGAATTAATCTTCTTTTCGCTCTAGGACGCATATTTAAGGAGATATGGCCAATTAAAGTTTTTCATATAAAAATTTTGAAATTTTGATTTTGAAGAAATTGGTCAAAATTTTGATTTTTTGGGGGTGGTCACGAATTAACCTTCTTTTCGCTCTAGGACGCATATTTAAGGAGATATGGCCAATTTAAGTTTTTCATGTGAAAAAATTGATTTTTTGAGGAAATTGGTCAAAATTTTGATTTTTTGGGGGTGGTCACGAATTAACCTTCTTTTCGCTCTAGGACGCATATTTAAGGAGATATGGCCAATATAAGTTTTTCATATAAAAAATTTGATTTTTTGAAGAAATTGGTCAAAATTTTGATTTTTTGGGTGTGGTCACGAATTAACCTTCTTTTCGCTCTAGGACGCATATTTAAGGAGATATGGCCAATTTAAGTTTTTCATGTGAAAAAATTGATTTTTTGAGGAAATTGGTCAAAATTTTGATTTTTTGGGGGTGGTCACGAATTAACCTTCTTTTCGCTCTAGGACGCATATTTAAGGAGATATGGCCAATTTAAGTTTTTCATATAAAAAAGTTGATTTTTTGAGGAAATTGGTCAAAATTTTGATTTTTTGGGGGTGGTCACGAATTAAACTTCTTTTCGCTCTAGGACGCATATTTAAGGAGATATGGCCAATTTAAGTTTTTCATATAAAAGTTTTGAATTTTTGAGGAAATTGGTCAAAATTTTGATTTTTTGGGGGTGGTCACGAATTAACCTTCTTTTCGCTCTAGGACGCATATTTAAGGAGATATGGCCAATTTAAGTTTTTCATATAAAAAAATTGATTTTTTGAGGAAATTGGTCAAAATTTTGATTTTTTGGGGGTGGTCACGAATTAACCTTCTTTTCGCTCTAGGACGCATATTTAAGGAGATATGGCCAATTTAAGTTTTTCATATAAAAAATTGATTTTTTGAGGAAATTGGTCAAAATTTTGATTTTTTGGGGGTGGTCACGAATTAACCTTCTTTTCGCTCTAGGACGCATATTTAAGGAGATATGGCCAATTTAAGTTTTTCATATAAAAAAATTGATTTTTTGAAGAAATTGGTCAAAATTTTGATTTTTTGGGGGTGGTCACGAATTAACCTTCTTTTCGCTCTAGGACGCATATTTAAGGAGATATGGCCAATTTAAGTTTTTCATATAAAAAAATTGATTTTTTGAGGAAATTGGTCAAAATTTTGATTTTTTGGGGGTGGTCACGAATTAACCTTCTTTTCGCTCTAGGACGCATATTTAAGGAGATATGGCCAATTTAAGTTTTTCATATAAAAAATTGATTTTTTGAGGAAATTGGTCAAAATTTTGATTTTTTGGGGGTGGTCACGAATTAACCTTCTTTTCGCTCTAGGACGCATATTTAAGGAGATATGGCCAATTTAAGTTTTTCATATAAAAAAATTGATTTTTTGAAGAAATTGGTCAAAATTTTGATTTTTTGGGGGTGGTCACGAATTAACCTTCTTTTCGCTCTAGGACGCATATTTAAGGAGATATGGCCAATTTAAGTTTTTCATATAAAAAATTGATTTTTTGAGGAAATTGGTCAAAATGTTGATTTTTTGGGGGTGGTCACGAATTAACCTTCTTTTCGCTCTAGGACGCATATTTAAGGAGATATGGCCAATTTAAGTTTTTCATATAAAAAAATTGATTTTTTGAAGAAATTGGTCAAAATTTTGATTTTTTGGGGGTGGTCACGAATTAACCTTCTTTTCGCTCTAGGACGCATATTTAAGGAGATATGGCCAATTTAAGTTTTTCATATAAAAAATTTGATTTTTTGAAGAAATTGGTCAAAATTTTGATTTTTTGGGTGTGGTCACGAATTAACCTTCTTTTCGCTCTAGGACGCATATTTAAGGAGATATGGCCAATTTAAGTTTTTCATATAAAAAATTGATTTTTTGAGGAAATTGGTCAAAATTTTGATTTTTTGGGTGTGGTCACGAATTAACCTTCTTTTCGCTCTAGGACGCATATTTAAGGAGATATGGCCAATTTAAGTTTTTCATGTGAAAAAATTGATTTTTTGAGGAAATTGGTCAAAATTTTGATTTTTTGGGGGTGGTCACGATTTAACCTTCTTTTCGCTCTAGGACGCATATTTAAGGAAATATGGCCAATTTAAGTTTTTCATATAAAAAATTTGATTTTTTGAAGAAATTGGTCAAAATTTTGATTTTTTGGGGGTGGTCACGAATTAATCTTCTTTTCGCTCTAGGACGCATATTTAAGGAGATATGGCCAATTAAAGTTTTTCATATAAAAATTTTGATTTTTTGAAGAAATTGGTCAAAATTTTGATTTTTTGGGGGTGGTCACGAATTAACCTTCTTTTCGCTCTAGGACGCATATTTAAGGAGATATGGCCAATTTAAGTTTTTCATATAAAAAAATTGATTTTTTGAAGAAATTGGTCAAAATTTTGATTTTTTGGGGGTGGTCACGAATTAACCTTCTTTTCGCTCTAGGACGCATATTTAAGGAGATATGGCCAATTTAAGTTTTTCATATAAAAAATTTGATTTTTTGAGGAAATTGGTCAAAATTTTGATTTTTTGGGGGTGGTCACGAATTAACCTTCTTTTCGCTCTAGGACGCATATTTAAGGAGATATGGCCAATTTAAGTTTTTCATATAAAAAATTTGATTTTTTGAAGAAATTGGTCAAAATTTTGATTTTTTGGGGGTGGTCACGAATTAACCTTCTTTTCGCTCTAGGACGCATATTTAAGGAGATATGTCCAATTTAAGTTTTTCATGAGAAAAAAATTGATTTTTTGAGGAAATTGGTCAAAATTTTGATTTTTTGGGGGTGGTCACGAATTAACCTTCTTTTCGCTCTAGGACGCATATTTAAGGAGATATGGCCAATTTAAGTTTTTCATATAAAAAAATTGATTTTTTGAGGAAATTGGTCAAAATTTTGATTTTTTGGGGGTGGTCACGAATTAACCTTCTTTTCGCTCTAGGACGCATATTTAAGGAGATATGGCCAATATAAGTTTTTCATATAAAAAATTTGATTTTTTGAAGAAATTGGTCAAAATTTTGATTTTTTGGGGGTGGTCACGAAATAACCTTCTTTTCGCTCTAGGACGCATATTTAAGGAGATATGGCCAATTTAAGTTTTTCATGTGAAAAAATTGATTTTTTGAGGAAATTGGTCAAAATTTTGATTTTTTGGGGGTGGTCACGAATTAACCTTCTTTTCGCTCTAGGACGCATATTTAAGGAGATATGGCCAATTTAAGTTTTTCATATAAAAAAGTTGATTTTTTGAGGAAATTGGTCAAAATTTTGATTTTTTGGGGGTGGTCACGAATTAAACTTCTTTTCGCTCTAGGACGCATATTTAAGGAGATATGGCCAATTTAAGTTTTTCATATAAAAGTTTTGAATTTTTGAGGAAATTGGTCAAAATTTTGATTTTTTGGGGGTGGTCACGAATTAACCTTCTTTTCGCTCTAGGACGCATATTTAAGGAGATATGGCCAATTTAAGTTTTTCATATAAAAAAATTGATTTTTTGAGGAAATTGGTCAAAATTTTGATTTTTTGGGGGTGGTCACGAATTAACCTTCTTTTCGCTCTAGGACGCATATTTAAGGAGATATGGCCAATTTAAGTTTTTCATATAAAAAATTTGATTTTTTGAAGAAATTGGTCAAAATTTTGATTTTTTGGGTGTGGTCACGAATTAACCTTCTTTTCGCTCTAGGACGCATATTTAAGGATATATGGCCAATTTAAGTTTTTCATATAAAAAATTGATTTTTTGAGGAAATTGGTCAAAATTTTGATTTTTTGGGGGTGGTCACGAATTAACCTTCTTTTCGTTCTAGGACGCATATTTAAGGAGATATGGCCAATTTAAGTTTTTCATATAAAAAATTTGATTTTTTGAAGAAATTGGTCAAAATTTTGATTTTTTGGGGGTGGTCACGAATTAACCTTCTTTACGCTCTAGGACGCATATTTAAGGAGATATGGCCAATTTAAGTTTTTCATGTGAAATAAATTGATTTTTTGAGGAAATTGGTCAAAATTTTGATTTTTTGGGGGTGGTCACGAATTAACCTTCTTTTCGCTCTAGGACGCATATTTAAGGAGATATGGCCAATTTAAGTTTTTCATATAAAAAAATTGATTTTTTGAGGACATTGGTCAACATTTTGATTTTTTGGGGGTGGTCACGAATTAACCTTCTTTTCGCTCTAGGACGCATATTTAAGGAGATATGGCCAATTTAAGTTTTTCATATAAAAAATTGATTTTTTGAGGAAATTGGTCAAAATTTTGATTTTTTGGGGGTGGTCACGAATTAACCTTCTTTTCGCTCTAGGACGCATATTTAAGGAGATATGGCCAATTTAAGTTTTTCATATAAAAAATTGATTTTTTGAAGAAATTGGTCAAAATTTTGATTGTTTGGGGGTGGTCACGAATTAACCTTCTTTTCGCTCTAGGACGCATATTTAAGGAGATATGGCCAATTTAAGTTTTTAATATAAAAAATTTGATTTTTTGAAGAAATTGGTCAAAATTTTGATTTTTTGGGGGTGGTCACGAATTAACCTTCTTTTCGCTCTAGGACGCATATTTAAGGAGATATGGCCAATTAAAGTTTTTCATATAAAAAATTGATTTTTTGAAGAAATTGGTCAAAATTTTGATTTTTTGGGGGTGGTCACGAATTAACCTTCTTTTCGCTCTAGGACGCATATTTAAGGAGATATGGCCAATTAAAGTTTTTCATATAAAAAATTTGATTTTTTGAAGAAATTGGTCAAAATTTTGATTTTTTGGGGGTGGTCACGAATTAACCTTCTTTTCGCTCTAGGACGCATATTTAAGGAGATATGGCCAATTTAAGTTTTTCATGTGAAAAAATTGATTTTTTGAGGAAATTGGTCAAAATTTTGATTTTTTGGGGGTGGTCACGAATTAACCTTCTTTTCGCTCTAGGACGCATATTTAAGGAGATATGGCCAATTTAAGTTTTTCATATAAAAAAATTGATTTTTTGAGGAAATTGGTCAAAATTTTGATTTTTTTGGGGTGGTCACGAATTAACCTTCTTTTCGCTCTAGGACGCATATTTAAGGAGATATGGCCAATTTAAGTTTTTCATATAAAAATTTTGAATTTTTGAGGAAATTGGTCAAAATTTTGATTTTTTGGGGGTGGTCACGAATTAACCTTCTTTTCGCTCTAGGACGCATATTTAAGGAGATATGGCCAATTTAAGTTTTTCATATAAAAAAATTGATTTTTTGAGGAAATTGGTCAAAATTTTGATTTTTTGGGGGTGGTCACGAATTAACCTTCTTTTCGCTCTAGGACGCATATTTAAGGAGATATGGCCAATTTAAGTTTTTCATATAAAAAAATTGATTTTTTGAGGAAATTGGTCAAAATTTTGATTTTTTGGGGGTGGTCACGAATTAACCTTCTTTTCGCTCTAGGACGCATATTTAAGGAGATATGGCCAATTTAAGTTTTTCATATGAAAAATTTGATTTTTCGAGGATTTTCATCAAAAATTTGATTTTTGGGGGGTGGTCACGAATTAACCTTCTTTTCGCTCTAGGACGCATATTTAAGGAGATATGGCCAATTTAAGTTTTTCATATAAAAAAATTGATTTTTTGAAGAAATTGGTCAAAATTTTGATTTTTTGGGGGTGGTCACGAATTAACCTTCTTTTCGCTCTAGGACGCATATTTAAGGAGATATGGCCAATTTAAGTTTTTCATGTAAAAAAATTGATTTTTTGAGGAAATTGGTCAAAATTTTGATTTTTTGGGGGTGGTCACGAATTAACCTTCTTTTCGCTCTAGGACGCATATTTAAGGAGATATGGCCAATTTAAGTTTTTCATATAAAAAATTTAATTTTTTGAAGAAATTGGTCAAAATTTTGATTTTTTGGGGGTGGTCACGAATTAACCTTCTTTTCGCTCTAGGACGCATATTTAAGGAGATATGGCCAATTTAAGTTTTTCATATAAAAAATTTGATTTTTTGAAGAAATTGGTCAAAATTTTGATTTTTTGGGGGTGGTCACGAATTAATCTTCTTTTCGCTCTAGGACGCATATTTAAGGAGATAAAGTTTTTCATATAAAAATTTTGATTTTTTGAAGAAATTGGTCAAAATTTTGATTTTTTGGGGGTGGTTACGAATTAACCTTCTTTTCGCTCTAGGACGCATATTTAAGGAGATATGGCCAATTTAAGTTTTTCATGTGAAAAAGTTGATTTTTTGAGGAAATTGGTCAAAATTTTGATTTTTTGGGGGTGGTCACGAATTAACCTTCTTTTCGCTCTAGGACGCATATTTAAGGAGATATGGCCAATTTAAGTTTTTCATATAAAAAATTGATTTTTTGAGGAAATTGGTCAAAATTTTGATTTTTTGGGGGTGGTCACGAATTAACCTTCTTTTCGTTCTAGGACGCATATTTAAGGAGATATGGCCAATTTAAGTTTTTCATATAAAAAATTTGATTTTTTGAAGAAATTGGTCAAAATTTTGATTTTTTGGGGGTGGTCACGAATTAACCTTCTTTACGCTCTAGGACGCATATTTAAGGAGATATGGCCAATTTAAGTTTTTCATGTGAAATAAATTGATTTTTTGAGGAAATTGGTCAAAATTTTGATTTTTTGGGGGTGGTCACGAATTAACCTTCTTTTCGCTCTAGGACGCATATTTAAGGAGATATGGCCAATTTAAGTTTTTCATATAAAAAAATTGATTTTTTGAGGAAATTGGTCAACATTTTGATTTTTTGGGGGTGGTCACGAATTAACCTTCTTTTCGCTCTAGGACGCATATTTAAGGAGATATGGCCAATTTAAGTTTTTCATATAAAAAATTGATTTTTTGAGGAAATTGGTCAAAATTTTGATTTTTTGGGGGTGGTCACGAATTAACCTTCTTTTCGCTCTAGGACGCATATTTAAGGAGATATGGCCAATTTAAGTTTTTCATATAAAAAATTGATTTTTTGAAGAAATTGGTCAAAATTTTGATTGTTTGGGGGTGGTCACGAATTAACCTTCTTTTCGCTCTAGGACGCATATTTAAGGAGATATGGCCAATTTAAGTTTTTAATATAAAAAATTTGATTTTTTGAAGAAATTGGTCAAAATTTTGATTTTTTGGGGGTGGTCACGAATTAACCTTCTTTTCGCTCTAGGACGCATATTTAAGGAGATATGGCCAATTAAAGTTTTTCATATAAAAAATTGATTTTTTGAAGAAATTGGTCAAAATTTTGATTTTTTGGGGGTGGTCACGAATTAACCTTCTTTTCGCTCTAGGACGCATATTTAAGGAGATATGGCCAATTAAAGTTTTTCATATAAAAAATTTGATTTTTTGAAGAAATTGGTCAAAATTTTGATTTTTTGGGGGTGGTCACGAATTAACCTTCTTTTCGCTCTAGGACGCATATTTAAGGAGATATGGCCAATTTAAGTTTTTCATGTGAAAAAATTGATTTTTTGAGGAAATTGGTCAAAATTTTGATTTTTTGGGGGTGGTCACGAATTAACCTTCTTTTCGCTCTAGGACGCATATTTAAGGAGATATGGCCAATTTAAGTTTTTCATATAAAAAAATTGATTTTTTGAGGAAATTGGTCAAAATTTTGATTTTTTTGGGGTGGTCACGAATTAACCTTCTTTTCGCTCTAGGACGCATATTTAAGGAGATATGGCCAATTTAAGTTTTTCATATAAAAATTTTGAATTTTTGAGGAAATTGGTCAAAATTTTGATTTTTTGGGGGTGGTCACGAATTAACCTTCTTTTCGCTCTAGGACGCATATTTAAGGAGATATGGCCAATTTAAGTTTTTCATATAAAAAAATTGATTTTTTGAGGAAATTGGTCAAAATTTTGATTTTTTGGGGGTGGTCACGAATTAACCTTCTTTTCGCTCTAGGACGCATATTTAAGGAGATATGGCCAATTTAAGTTTTTCATATAAAAAAATTGATTTTTTGAGGAAATTGGTCAAAATTTTGATTTTTTGGGGGTGGTCACGAATTAACCTTCTTTTCGCTCTAGGACGCATATTTAAGGAGATATGGCCAATTTAAGTTTTTCATATAAAAAATTTAATTCTTTGAAGAAATTGGTCAAAATTTTGATTTTTTGGGGGTGGTCACGAATTAACCTTCTTTTCGCTCTAGGACGCATATTTAAGGAGATATGGCCAATTTAAGTTTTTCATATAAAAAAATTGATTTTTTGAAGAAATTGGTCAAAATTTTGATTTTTTGGGGGTGGTCACGAATTAACCTTCTTTTCGCTCTAGGACGCATATTTAAGGAGATAAAGTTTTTCATATAAAAATTTTGATTTTTTGAAGAAATTGGTCAAAATTTTGATTTTTTGGGGGTGGTTACGAATTAACCTTCTTTTCGCTCTAGGACGCATATTTAAGGAGATATGGCCAATTTAAGTTTTTCATGTGAAAAAGTTGATTTTTTGAGGAAATTGGTCAAAATTTTGATTTTTTGGGGGTGGTCACGAATTAACCTTCTTTTCGCTCTAGGACGCATATTTAAGGAGATATGGCCAATTTAAGTTTTTCATACAAAAAAATTGATTTTTTGAGGAAATTGGTCAAAATTTTGATTTTTGGGGGTGGTCACGAATTAACCTTCTTTTCGCTCTAGGACGCATATTTAAGGAGATATGGCCAATTTAAGTTTTTCATATAAAAAAATTGATTTTTTGAAGAAATTGGTCAAAATTTTGATTTTTTGGGGGTGGTCACGAATTAACCTTCTTTTCGCTCTAGGACGCATATTTAAGGAGATATGGCCAATTTAAGATTTTCATATAAAAAATTTGATTTTTTGAAGAAATTGGTCAAAATTTTGATTTTTTGGGTGTGGTCACGAATTAACCTTCTTTTCGCTCTAGGACGCATATTTAAGGAGATATGGCCAATTTAAGTTTTTCATGTGAAAAAATTGATTTTTTGAGGAAATTGGTCAAAATTTTGATTTTTTGGATGTGGTCACGAATTAACCTTCTTTTCGCTCTAGGACGCATATTTAAGGAGATATGGCCAATTTAAGTTTTTCATGTGAAAAAATTGATTTTTTGAGGAAATTGGTCAAAATTTTGATTTTTTGGGGGTGGTCACGAATTAACCTTCTTTTCGCTCTAGGACGCATATTTAAGGAGATATGGCCAATTTAAGTTTTTCATATAAAAAATTTAATTTTTTGAAGAAATTGGTCAAAATTTGGATTTTTTGGGGGTGGTCACGAATTAACCTTCTTTTCGCTCTGGGACGCATATTTAAGGAGATATGGCCAATTTAAGTTTTTCATATAAAAATTTTGAATTTTTGAGGAAATTGGTCAAAATTTTGATTTTTTGGAAATTGGTCAAAATTTTGATTTTTTGGGGGTGGTCACGAATTAACCTTCTTTTCGCTCTAGGACGCATATTTAAGGAGATATGGCCAATTTAAGTTTTTCATATAAAAAATTGATTTTTTGAGGAAATTGGTCAAAATTTTGATTTTTTGGGGGTGGTCACGAATTAACCTTCTTTTCGCTCTAGGACGCATATTTAAGGAGATATGGCCAATATAAGTTTTTCATATAAAAAATTTGATTTTTTGAAGAAATTGGTCAAAATTTTGATTTTTTGGGTGTGGTCACGAATTAACCTTCTTTTCGCTCTAGGACGCATATTTAAGGAGATATGGCCAATTTAAGTTTTTCATATAAAAAATTGATTTTTGAGGAAATTGGTCAAAATTTTGATTTTTTGGGGGTGGTCACGAATTAACCTTCTTTTCGCTCTAGGACGCATATTTAAGGAGATATGGCCAATTTAAGTTTTTCATGTGAAAAAATTGATTTTTTGAGGAAATTGGTCAAAATTTTGATTTTTTGGGGGTGGTCACGAATTAACCTTCTTTTCGCTCTAGGACGCATATTTAAGGAGATATGGCCAATTTAAGTTTTTCATATAAAAAAATTGATTTTTTGAAGAAATTGGTCAAAATTTTGATTTTTTGGGGGTGGTCACGAATTAACCTTCTTTTCGCTCTAGGACGCATATTTAAGGAGATATGGCCAATTTAAGTTTTTCATATAAAAAATTTGATTTTTTGAAGAAATTGGTCAAAATTTTGATTTTTTGGGTGTGGTCACGAATTAACCTTCTTTTCGCTCTAGGACGCATATTTAAGGAGATATGGCCAATTTAAGTTTTTCATGTGAAAAAGTTGATTTTTTGAGGAAATTGGTCAAAATTTTGATTTTTTGGGGGTGGTCACGAATTAACCTTCTTTTCGCTCTAGGACGCATATTTAAGGAGATATGGCCAATTTAAGTTTTTCATGTGAAAAAATTGATTTTTTGAGGAAATTGGTCAAAATTTTGATTTTTTGGGGGTGGTCACGAATTAACCTTCTTTTCGCTCTAGGACGCATATTTAAGGAGATAAAGTTTTTCATATAAAAATTTTGATTTTTTGAAGAAATTGGTCAAAATTTTGATTTTTTGGGGGTGGTTACGAATTAACCTTCTTTTCGCTCTAGGACGCATATTTAAGGAGATATGGCCAATTTAAGTTTTTCATGTGAAAAAGTTGATTTTTTGAGGAAATTGGTCAAAATTTTGATTTTTTGGGGGTGGTCACGAATTAACCTTCTTTTCGCTCTAGGACGCATATTTAAGGAGATATGGCCAATTTAAGTTTTTCATACAAAAAAATTGATTTTTTGAGGAAATTGGTCAAAATTTTGATTTTTGGGGGTGGTCACGAATTAACCTTCTTTTCGCTCTAGGACGCATATTTAAGGAGATATGGCCAATTTAAGTTTTTCATATAAAAAAATTGATTTTTTGAAGAAATTGGTCAAAATTTTGATTTTTTGGGGGTGGTCACGAATTAACCTTCTTTTCGCTCTAGGACGCATATTTAAGGAGATATGGCCAATTTAAGATTTTCATATAAAAAATTTGATTTTTTGAAGAAATTGGTCAAAATTTTGATTTTTTGGGTGTGGTCACGAATTAACCTTCTTTTCGCTCTAGGACGCATATTTAAGGAGATATGGCCAATTTAAGTTTTTCATGTGAAAAAATTGATTTTTTGAGGAAATTGGTCAAAATTTTGATTTTTTGGATGTGGTCACGAATTAACCTTCTTTTCGCTCTAGGACGCATATTTAAGGAGATATGGCCAATTTAAGTTTTTCATGTGAAAAAATTGATTTTTTGAGGAAATTGGTCAAAATTTTGATTTTTTGGGGGTGGTCACGAATTAACCTTCTTTTCGCTCTAGGACGCATATTTAAGGAGATATGGCCAATTTAAGTTTTTCATATAAAAAATTTAATTTTTTGAAGAAATTGGTCAAAATTTGGATTTTTTGGGGGTGGTCACGAATTAACCTTCTTTTCGCTCTGGGACGCATATTTAAGGAGATATGGCCAATTTAAGTTTTTCATATAAAAATTTTGAATTTTTGAGGAAATTGGTCAAAATTTTGATTTTTTGGAAATTGGTCAAAATTTTGATTTTTTGGGGGTGGTCACGAATTAACCTTCTTTTCGCTCTAGGACGCATATTTAAGGAGATATGGCCAATTTAAGTTTTTCATATAAAAAATTGATTTTTTGAGGAAATTGGTCAAAATTTTGATTTTTTGGGGGTGGTCACGAATTAACCTTCTTTTCGCTCTAGGACGCATATTTAAGGAGATATGGCCAATATAAGTTTTTCATATAAAAAATTTGATTTTTTGAAGAAATTGGTCAAAATTTTGATTTTTTGGGTGTGGTCACGAATTAACCTTCTTTTCGCTCTAGGACGCATATTTAAGGAGATATGGCCAATTTAAGTTTTTCATATAAAAAATTGATTTTTGAGGAAATTGGTTAAAATTTTGATTTTTTGGGGGTGGTCACGAATTAACCTTCTTTTCGCTCTAGGACGCATATTTAAGGAGATATGGCCAATTTAAGTTTTTCATGTGAAAAAATTGATTTTTTGAGGAAATTGGTCAAAATTTTGATTTTTTGGGGGTGGTCACGAATTAACCTTCTTTTCGCTCTAGGACGCATATTTAAGGAGATATGGCCAATTTAAGTTTTTCATATAAAAAAATTGATTTTTTGAAGAAATTGGTCAAAATTTTGATTTTTTGGGGGTGGTCACGAATTAACCTTCTTTTCGCTCTAGGACGCATATTTAAGGAGATATGGCCAATTTAAGTTTTTCATATAAAAAATTTGATTTTTTGAAGAAATTGGTCAAAATTTTGATTTTTTGGGTGTGGTCACGAATTAACCTTCTTTTCGCTCTAGGACGCATATTTAAGGAGATATGGCCAATTTAAGTTTTTCATGTGAAAAAGTTGATTTTTTGAGGAAATTGGTCAAAATTTTGATTTTTTGGGGGTGGTCACGAATTAACCTTCTTTTCGCTCTAGGACGCATATTTAAGGAGATAAAGTTTTTCATATAAAAATTTTGATTTTTTGAAGAAATTGGTCAAAATTTTGATTTTTTGGGGGTGGTTACGAATTAACCTTCTTTTCGCTCTAGGACGCATATTTAAGGAGATATGGCCAATTTAAGTTTTTCATGTGAAAAAGTTGATTTTTTGAGGAAATTGGTCAAAATTTTGATTTTTTGGGGGTGGTCACGAATTAACCTTCTTTTCGCTCTAGGACGCATATTTAAGGAGATATGGCCAATTTAAGTTTTTCATACAAAAAAATTGATTTTTTGAGGAAATTGGTCAAAATTTTGATTTTTGGGGGTGGTCACGAATTAACCTTCTTTTCGCTCTAGGACGCATATTTAAGGAGATATGGCCAATTTAAGTTTTTCATATAAAAAAATTGATTTTTTGAAGAAATTGGTCAAAATTTTGATTTTTTGGGGGTGGTCACGAATTAACCTTCTTTTCGCTCTAGGACGCATATTTAAGGAGATATGGCCAATTTAAGATTTTCATATAAAAAATTTGATTTTTTGAAGAAATTGGTCAAAATTTTGATTTTTTGGGTGTGGTCACGAATTAACCTTCTTTTCGCTCTAGGACGCATATTTAAGGAGATATGGCCAATTTAAGTTTTTCATGTGAAAAAATTGATTTTTTGAGGAAATTGGTCAAAATTTTGATTTTTTGGATGTGGTCACGAATTAACCTTCTTTTCGCTCTAGGACGCATATTTAAGGAGATATGGCCAATTTAAGTTTTTCATGTGAAAAAATTGATTTTTTGAGGAAATTGGTCAAAATTTTGATTTTTTGGGGGTGGTCACGAATTAACCTTCTTTTCGCTCTAGGACGCATATTTAAGGAGATATGGCCAATTTAAGTTTTTCATATAAAAAATTTAATTTTTTGAAGAAATTGGTCAAAATTTGGATTTTTTGGGGGTGGTCACGAATTAACCTTCTTTTCGCTCTGGGACGCATATTTAAGGAGATATGGCCAATTTAAGTTTTTCATATAAAAATTTTGAATTTTTGAGGAAATTGGTCAAAATTTTGATTTTTTGGAAATTGGTCAAAATTTTGATTTTTTGGGGGTGGTCACGAATTAACCTTCTTTTCGCTCTAGGACGCATATTTAAGGAGATATGGCCAATTTAAGTTTTTCATATAAAAAATTGATTTTTTGAGGAAATTGGTCAAAATTTTGATTTTTTGGGGGTGGTCACGAATTAACCTTCTTTTCGCTCTAGGACGCATATTTAAGGAGATATGGCCAATATAAGTTTTTCATATAAAAAATTTGATTTTTTGAAGAAATTGGTCAAAATTTTGATTTTTTGGGTGTGGTCACGAATTAACCTTCTTTTCGCTCTAGGACGCATATTTAAGGAGATATGGCCAATTTAAGTTTTTCATATAAAAAATTGATTTTTGAGGAAATTGGTCAAAATTTTGATTTTTTGGGGGTGGTCACGAATTAACCTTCTTTTCGCTCTAGGACGCATATTTAAGGAGATATGGCCAATTTAAGTTTTTCATGTGAAAAAATTGATTTTTTGAGGAAATTGGTCAAAATTTTGATTTTTTGGGGGTGGTCACGAATTAACCTTCTTTTCGCTCTAGGACGCATATTTAAGGAGATATGGCCAATTTAAGTTTTTCATATAAAAAAATTGATTTTTTGAAGAAATTGGTCAAAATTTTGATTTTTTGGGGGTGGTCACGAATTAACCTTCTTTTCGCTCTAGGACGCATATTTAAGGAGATATGGCCAATTTAAGTTTTTCATATAAAAAATTTGATTTTTTGAAGAAATTGGTCAAAATTTTGATTTTTTGGGTGTGGTCACGAATTAACCTTCTTTTCGCTCTAGGACGCATATTTAAGGAGATATGGCCAATTTAAGTTTTTCATGTGAAAAAATTGATTTTTTGAGGAAATTGGTCAAAATTTTGATTTTTTGGGGGTGGTCACGAATTAACCTTCTTTTCGCTCTAGGACGCACATTTAAGGAGATATGGCCAATTTAAGTTTTTCATATAAAAAAATTGATTTTTTGAGGAAATTGGTCAAAATTTTGATTTTTTGGGGGTGGTCACGAATTAACCTTCTTTTCGCTCTAGGACGCATATTTAAGGAGATATGGCCAATTTAAGTTTTTCATATAAAAAAATTGATTTTTTGAAGAAATTGGTCAAAATTTTGATTTTTTGGGGGTGGTCACGAATTAACCTTCTTTTCGCTCTAGGACGCATATTTAAGGAGATATGGCCAATTTAAGTTTTTCATATAAAAAATTTGATTTTTTGAAGAAATTGGTCAAAATTTTGATTTTTTGGGTGTGGTCACGAATTAACCTTCTTTTCGCTCTAGGACGCATATTTAAGGAGATATGGCCAATTTAAGTTTTTCATGTGAAAAAGTTGATTTTTTGAGGAAATTGGTCAAAATTTTGATTTTTTGGGGGTGGTCACGAATTAACCTTCTTTTCGCTCTAGGACGCATATTTAAGGAGATATGGCCAATTTAAGTTTTTCATGTGAAAAAATTGATTTTTTGAGGAAATTGGTCAAAATTTTGATTTTTTGGGGGTGGTCACGAATTAACCTTCTTTTCGCTCTAGGACGCATATTTAAGGAGATAAAGTTTTTCATATAAAAATTTTGATTTTTTGAAGAAATTGGTCAAAATTTTGATTTTTTGGGGGTGGTTACGAATTAACCTTCTTTTCGCTCTAGGACGCATATTTAAGGAGATATGGCCAATTTAAGTTTTTCATGTGAAAAAGTTGATTTTTTGAGGAAATTGGTCAAAATTTTGATTTTTTGGGGGTGGTCACGAATTAACCTTCTTTTCGCTCTAGGACGCATATTTAAGGAGATATGGCCAATTTAAGTTTTTCATACAAAAAAATTGATTTTTTGAGGAAATTGGTCAAAATTTTGATTTTTGGGGGTGGTCACGAATTAACCTTCTTTTCGCTCTAGGACGCATATTTAAGGAGATATGGCCAATTTAAGTTTTTCATATAAAAAAATTGATTTTTTGAAGAAATTGGTCAAAATTTTGATTTTTTGGGGGTGGTCACGAATTAACCTTCTTTTCGCTCTAGGACGCATATTTAAGGAGATATGGCCAATTTAAGATTTTCATATAAAAAATTTGATTTTTTGAAGAAATTGGTCAAAATTTTGATTTTTTGGGTGTGGTCACGAATTAACCTTCTTTTCGCTCTAGGACGCATATTTAAGGAGATATGGCCAATTTAAGTTTTTCATGTGAAAAAATTGATTTTTTGAGGAAATTGGTCAAAATTTTGATTTTTTGGATGTGGTCACGAATTAACCTTCTTTTCGCTCTAGGACGCATATTTAAGGAGATATGGCCAATTTAAGTTTTTCATGTGAAAAAATTGATTTTTTGAGGAAATTGGTCAAAATTTTGATTTTTTGGGGGTGGTCACGAATTAACCTTCTTTTCGCTCTAGGACGCATATTTAAGGAGATATGGCCAATTTAAGTTTTTCATATAAAAAATTTAATTTTTTGAAGAAATTGGTCAAAATTTGGATTTTTTGGGGGTGGTCACGAATTAACCTTCTTTTCGCTCTGGGACGCATATTTAAGGAGATATGGCCAATTTAAGTTTTTCATATAAAAATTTTGAATTTTTGAGGAAATTGGTCAAAATTTTGATTTTTTGGAAATTGGTCAAAATTTTGATTTTTTGGGGGTGGTCACGAATTAACCTTCTTTTCGCTCTAGGACGCATATTTAAGGAGATATGGCCAATTTAAGTTTTTCATATAAAAAATTGATTTTTTGAGGAAATTGGTCAAAATTTTGATTTTTTGGGGGTGGTCACGAATTAACCTTCTTTTCGCTCTAGGACGCATATTTAAGGAGATATGGCCAATATAAGTTTTTCATATAAAAAATTTGATTTTTTGAAGAAATTGGTCAAAATTTTGATTTTTTGGGTGTGGTCACGAATTAACCTTCTTTTCGCTCTAGGACGCATATTTAAGGAGATATGGCCAATTTAAGTTTTTCATATAAAAAATTGATTTTTGAGGAAATTGGTTAAAATTTTGATTTTTTGGGGGTGGTCACGAATTAACCTTCTTTTCGCTCTAGGACGCATATTTAAGGAGATATGGCCAATTTAAGTTTTTCATGTGAAAAAATTGATTTTTTGAGGAAATTGGTCAAAATTTTGATTTTTTGGGGGTGGTCACGAATTAACCTTCTTTTCGCTCTAGGACGCATATTTAAGGAGATATGGCCAATTTAAGTTTTTCATATAAAAAAATTGATTTTTTGAAGAAATTGGTCAAAATTTTGATTTTTTGGGGGTGGTCACGAATTAACCTTCTTTTCGCTCTAGGACGCATATTTAAGGAGATATGGCCAATTTAAGTTTTTCATATAAAAAATTTGATTTTTTGAAGAAATTGGTCAAAATTTTGATTTTTTGGGTGTGGTCACGAATTAACCTTCTTTTCGCTCTAGGACGCATATTTAAGGAGATATGGCCAATTTAAGTTTTTCATGTGAAAAAGTTGATTTTTTGAGGAAATTGGTCAAAATTTTGATTTTTTGGGGGTGGTCACGAATTAACCTTCTTTTCGCTCTAGGACGCATATTTAAGGAGATAAAGTTTTTCATATAAAAATTTTGATTTTTTGAAGAAATTGGTCAAAATTTTGATTTTTTGGGGGTGGTTACGAATTAACCTTCTTTTCGCTCTAGGACGCATATTTAAGGAGATATGGCCAATTTAAGTTTTTCATGTGAAAAAGTTGATTTTTTGAGGAAATTGGTCAAAATTTTGATTTTTTGGGGGTGGTCACGAATTAACCTTCTTTTCGCTCTAGGACGCATATTTAAGGAGATATGGCCAATTTAAGTTTTTCATACAAAAAAATTGATTTTTTGAGGAAATTGGTCAAAATTTTGATTTTTGGGGGTGGTCACGAATTAACCTTCTTTTCGCTCTAGGACGCATATTTAAGGAGATATGGCCAATTTAAGTTTTTCATATAAAAAAATTGATTTTTTGAAGAAATTGGTCAAAATTTTGATTTTTTGGGGGTGGTCACGAATTAACCTTCTTTTCGCTCTAGGACGCATATTTAAGGAGATATGGCCAATTTAAGATTTTCATATAAAAAATTTGATTTTTTGAAGAAATTGGTCAAAATTTTGATTTTTTGGGTGTGGTCACGAATTAACCTTCTTTTCGCTCTAGGACGCATATTTAAGGAGATATGGCCAATTTAAGTTTTTCATGTGAAAAAATTGATTTTTTGAGGAAATTGGTCAAAATTTTGATTTTTTGGATGTGGTCACGAATTAACCTTCTTTTCGCTCTAGGACGCATATTTAAGGAGATATGGCCAATTTAAGTTTTTCATGTGAAAAAATTGATTTTTTGAGGAAATTGGTCAAAATTTTGATTTTTTGGGGGTGGTCACGAATTAACCTTCTTTTCGCTCTAGGACGCATATTTAAGGAGATATGGCCAATTTAAGTTTTTCATATAAAAAATTTAATTTTTTGAAGAAATTGGTCAAAATTTGGATTTTTTGGGGGTGGTCACGAATTAACCTTCTTTTCGCTCTGGGACGCATATTTAAGGAGATATGGCCAATTTAAGTTTTTCATATAAAAATTTTGAATTTTTGAGGAAATTGGTCAAAATTTTGATTTTTTGGAAATTGGTCAAAATTTTGATTTTTTGGGGGTGGTCACGAATTAACCTTCTTTTCGCTCTAGGACGCATATTTAAGGAGATATGGCCAATTTAAGTTTTTCATGTGAAAAAATTGATTTTTTGAGGAAATTGGTCAAAATTTTGATTTTTTGGGGGTGGTCACGAATTAACCTTCTTTTCGCTCTAGGACGCATATTTAAGGAGATATGGCCAATATAAGTTTTTCATATAAAAAATTTGATTTTTTGAAGAAATTGGTCAAAATTTTGATTTTTTGGGTGTGGTCACGAATTAACCTTCTTTTCGCTCTAGGACGCATATTTAAGGAGATATGGCCAATTTAAGTTTTTCATATAAAAAATTGATTTTTGAGGAAATTGGTCAAAATTTTGATTTTTTGGGGGTGGTCACGAATTAACCTTCTTTTCGCTCTAGGACGCATATTTAAGGAGATATGGCCAATTTAAGTTTTTCATGTGAAAAAATTGATTTTTTGAGGAAATTGGTCAAAATTTTGATTTTTTGGGGGTGGTCACGAATTAACCTTCTTTTCGCTCTAGGACGCATATTTAAGGAGATATGGCCAATTTAAGTTTTTCATATAAAAAAATTGATTTTTTGAAGAAATTGGTCAAAATTTTGATTTTTTGGGGGTGGTCACGAATTAACCTTCTTTTCGCTCTAGGACGCATATTTAAGGAGATATGGCCAATTTAAGTTTTTCATATAAAAAATTTGATTTTTTGAAGAAATTGGTCAAAATTTTGATTTTTTGGGTGTGGTCACGAATTAACCTTCTTTTCGCTCTAGGACGCATATTTAAGGAGATATGGCCAATTTAAGTTTTTCATGTGAAAAAATTGATTTTTTGAGGAAATTGGTCAAAATTTTGATTTTTTGGGGGTGGTCACGAATTAACCTTCTTTTCGCTCTAGGACGCACATTTAAGGAGATATGGCCAATTTAAGTTTTTCATATAAAAAAATTGATTTTTTGAGGAAATTGGTCAAAATTTTGATTTTTTGGGGGTGGTCACGAATTAACCTTCTTTTCGCTCTAGGACGCATATTTAAGGAGATATGGCCAATTTAAGTTTTTCATATAAAAATTTTGAATTTTTGAGGAAATTGGTCAAAATTTTGATTTTTTGGAAATTGGTCAAAATTTTGATTTTTTGGGGGTGGTCACGAATTAACCTTCTTTTCGCTCTAGGACGCATATTTAAGGAGATATGGCCAATTTAAGTTTTTCATATAAAAATTTTGAATTTTTGAGGAAATTGGTCAAAATTTTGATTTTTTGGGGGTGGTCACGAATTAACCTTCTTTTCGCTCTAGGACGCATATTTAAGGAGATATGGCCAATTTAAGTTTTTCATATAAAAAAATTGATTTTTTGAGGAAATTGGTCAAAATTTTGATTTTTTGGGGGTGGTCAAGAATTAACCTTCTTTTCGCTCTAGGACGCATATTTAAGGAGATATGGCCAATTTAAGTTTTTCATATAAAAAAAATGATTTTTTGAGGAAATTGGTCAAAATTTTGATTTTTTGGGTGTGGTTACGAATTAACCTTCTTTTCGCTCTAGGACGCATATTTAAGGAGATATGGCCAATTTAAGTTTTTCATGTGAAAAAATTGATTTTTTGAGGAAATTGGTCAAAATTTTGATTTTTTGGGGGTGGTCACGAATTAACCTTCTTTTCGCTCTAGGACGCATATTTAAGGAGATATGGCCAATTTAAGTTTTTCATATAAAAAATTTGATTTTTTGAAGAAATTGGTCAAAATTTTGATTTTTTGGGGGTGGTCACGAATTAACCTTCTTTTCGCTCTAGGACGCATATTTAAGGAGATATGGCCAATTTAAGTTTTTCATATAAAAAATTTGATTTTTTGAAGAAATTGGTCAAAATTTTGATTTTTTGGGGGTGGTCACGAATTAACCTTCTTTTCGCTCTAGGACGCATATTTAAGGAGATATGGCCAATTTAAGTTTTTCATATAAAAAAATTGATTTTTTGAAGAAATTGGTCAAAATTTTGATTTTTTGGGGGTGGTCACGAATTAACCTTCTTTTCGCTCTAGGACGCATATTTAAGGAGATATGGCCATAAAAAAAAATCATATAAAAAAATTGATTTTTTGAAGAAATTGGTCAAAATTTTGATTTTTTGGGGGTGGTCACGAATTAACCTTCTTTTCGCTCTAGGACGCATATTTAAGGAGATATGGCCAATTTAAGTTTTTCATATAAAAAATTGATTTTTTGAGGAAATTGGTCAAAATTTTGATTTTTTGGGGGTGGTCACGAATTAACCTTCTTTTCGCTCTAGGACGCATATTTAAGGAGATATGGCCAATTTAAGTTTTTCATATAAAAAATTTGATTTTTTGAAGAAATTGGTCAAAATTTTGATTTTTTGGGGGTGGTCACGAATTAACCTTCTTTTCGCTCTAGGACGCATATTAAAGTTTTTCATATAAAAATTTTGATTTTTTGAAGAAATTGTTCAAAATTTTGATTTTTTGGGGGTGGTCACGAATTAACCTTCTTTTCGCTCTAGGACGCATATTTAAGGAGATATGGCCAATTTAAGTTTTTCATATAAAAAAAATGATTTTTTGAAGAAATTGGTCAAAATTTTGATTTTTTGGGGGTGGTCACGAATTAACCTTCTTTTCGCTCTAGGACGCATATTTAAGAAGATATGGCCAATTTAAGTTTTTCATATAAAAAAATTGATTTTTGAGGAAATTGGTCAATATTTTGATTTTTTGGGGGTGGTCACGAATTAACCTTCTTTTCGCTCTAGGACGCATATTTAAGGAGATATGGCCAATTTAAGTTTTTCATATAAAAAATTGATTTTTTGAGGAAATTGGTCAAAATTTTGATTTTTTGGGGGTGGTCACGAATTAACCTTCTTTTCGCTCTAGGACGCATATTTAAGGAGATATGGCCAATTTAAGTTTTTCATATAAAAAAAATGATTTTTTGAAGAAATTGGTCAAAATTTTGATTTTTTGGGGGTGGTCACGAATTAACCTTCTTTTCGCTCTAGGACGCATATTTAAGAAGATATGGCCAATTTAAGTTTTTCATATAAAAAAATTGATTTTTGAGGAAATTGGTCAATATTTTGATTTTTTGGGGGTGGTCACGAATTAACCTTCTTTTCGCTCTAGGACGCATATTTAAGGAGATATGGCCAATTTAAGTTTTTCATATAAAAAATTGATTTTTTGAGGAAATTGGTCAAAATTTTGATTTTTTGGGGGTGGTCACGAATTAACCTTCTTTTCGCTCTAGGACGCATATTTAAGGAGATATGGCCAATTTAAGTTTTTCATATAAAAAAATTGATTTTTTGAGGAAATTGGTCAAAATTTTGATTTTTTGGGGGTGGTCACGAATTAACCTTCTTTTCGCTCTAGGACGCATATTTAAGGATATATGGCCAATTTAAGTTTTTCATAAAAAAATTTTGAATTTTTGAGGAAATTGGTCAAAATTTTGATTTTTTGGGGATGGTCACGAATTAACCTTCTTTTCGCTCTAGGACGCATATTTAAGGAGATATGGCCAATTTAAGTTTTTCATATAAAAAAATTGATTTTTTGAGGAAATTGGTCAAAATTTTGATTTTTTGGGGGTGGTCACGAATTAACCTTCTTTTCGCTCTAGGACGCATATTTAAGGAGATATGGCCAATTTAAGTTTTTCATATAAAAAATTTGATTTTTTGAAGAAATTGGTCAAAATTTTGATTTTTTGGGTGTGGTCATGAATTAACCTTCTTTTCGCTCTAGGACGCATATTTAAGGAGATATGGCCAATTTAAGTTTTTCATATAAAAAATTGATTTTTTGAGGAAATTGGTCAAAATTTTGATTTTTTGGGTGTGGTCACGAATTAACCTTCTTTTCGCTCTAGGACGCATATTTAAGGAGATATGGCCAATTTAAGTTTTTCATGTGAAAAAATTGATTTTTTGAGGAAATTGGTCAAAATTTTGATTTTTTGGGGGTGGTCACGAATTAACCTTCTTTTCGCTCTAGGACGCATATTTAAGGAGATATGGCCAATTTAAGTTTTTCATATAAAAAATTTGATTTTTTGAAGAAATTGGTAAAAATTTTGATTTTTTGGGGGTGGTCACGAATTAACGTTCTTTGCGCTCTAGGACGCATATTTAAGGAGATATGGCCAATTTAAGTTTTTCATATAAAAAAATTGATTTTTTGAAGAAATTGGTCAAAATTTTGATTTTTTGGGGGTGGTCACGAATTAACCTTCTTTTCGCTCTAGGACGCATATTTAAGGAGATATGGCCAATTTAAGTTTTTCATATAAAAAAATTGATTTTTTGAGGAAATTGGTCAAAATTTTGATTTTTTGGGGGTGGTCACGAATTAACCTTCTTTTCGCTCTAGGACGCATATTTAAGGAGATATGGCCAATTTAAGTTTTTCATATAAAAAATTGTTTTTTTGAGGAAATTGGTCAAAATTTTGATCTTTTGGGGGTGGTCACGAATTAACCTTCTTTTCGCTCTAGGACGCATATTTAAGGAGATATGGCCAATTTAAGTTTTTCATATAAAAAAAATGATTTTTTGAAGAAATTGGTCAAAATTTTGATTTTTTGGGGGTGGTCAAGAATTAACCTTCTTTTCGCTCTAGGACGCATATTTAAGGAGATATGGCCAATAAGTTTTTCATATAAAAAATTTGATTTTTTGAAGAAAGTGGTCAAAATTTTGATTTTTTGGGGGTGGTCACGAATTAATCTTCTTTTCGCTCTAGGACGCATATTTAAGGAGATATGGCCAATTAAAGTTTTTCATATAAAAATTTTGATTTTTTGAAGAAATTGGTCAAAATTTTGATTTTTTGGGGGTGGTCACGAATTAACCTTCTTTTCGCTCTAGGACGCATATTTAAGGAGATATGGCCAATTTAAGTTTTTCATGTGAAAAAATTGATTTTTTGAGGAAATTGATCAAAATTTTGATTTTTTGGGGGTGGTCACGAATTAACCTTCTTTTCGCTCTAGGACGCATATTTAAGGAGATATGGCCAATTTAAGTTTTTCATATAAAAAAATTGATTTTTTGAGGAAATTGGTCAAAATTTTGATTTTTTGGGGGTGGTCACGAATTAACCTTCTTTTCGCTCTAGGACGCATATTTAAGGAGATATGGCCAATTTAAGTTTTTCATATAAAAAATTGATTTTTTGAGGAAATTGGTCAAAATTTTGATTTTTTGGGGGTGGTCACGAATTAACCTTCTTTTCGCTCTAGGGCGCATATTTAAGGAGATATGGCCAATTTAAGTTTTTCATATAAAAATTTTGATTTTTTGAAGAAATTGGTCAAAATTTTGATTTTTTGGGGGTGGTCACGAATTAACCTTCTTTTCGCTCTAGGACGCATATTTAAGGAGATATGACCAATTTAAGTTTTTCATATAAAAAATTTGATTTTTTGAAGAAATTGGTCAAAATTTTGATTTTTTTGGGGTGGTCACGAATTAATCTTCTTTTCGCTCTAGGACGCATATTTAAGGAGATATGGCCAATTAAAGTTTTTCATATAAAAATTTTGATTTTTTGAAGAAATTGGTCAAAATTTTGATTTTTTGGGGGTGGTCACGAATTAACCTTCTTTTCGCTCTAGGACGCATATTTAAGGAGATATGGCCAATTTAAGTTTTTCATGTGAAAAAATGATTTTTTGAGGAAATTGATCAAAATTTTGATTTTTTGGGGGTGGTCACGAATTAACCTTCTTTTCGCTCTAGGACGCATATTTAAGGAGATATGACCAATTTAAGTTTTTCATATAAAAAATTTGATTTTTTGAAGAAATTGGTCAAAATTTTGATTTTTTTGGGGTGGTCACGAATTAATCTTCTTTTCGCTCTAGGACGCATATTTAAGGAGATATGGCCAATTAAAGTTTTTCATATAAAAATTTTGATTTTTTGAAGAAATTGGTCAAAATTTTGATTTTTTGGGGGTGGTCACGAATTAACCTTCTTTTCGCTCTAGGACGCATATTTAAGGAGATATGGCCAATTTAAGTTTTTCATGTGAAAAAATTGATTTTTTGAGGAAATTGGTCAAAATTTTGATTTTTTGGGGGTGGTCACGAATTAACCTTCTTTTCGCTCTAGGACGCATATTTAAGGAGATATGGCCAATTTAAGTTTTTCATATAAAAAATTGATTTTTTGAGGAAATTGGTCAAAATTTTGATTTTTTGGGTGTGGTCACGAATTAACCTTCTTTTCGCTCTAGGACGCATATTTAAGGAGATATGGCCAATTTAAGTTTTTCATGTGAAAAAATTGATTTTTTGAGGAAATTGGTCAAAATTTTGATTTTTTGGGGGTGGTCACGAATTAACCTTCTTTTCGCTCTAGGACGCATATTTAAGGAGATATGGCCAATTTAAGTTTTTCATATAAAAAATTTGATTTTTTGAAGAAATTGGTCAAAATTTTGATTTTTTGGGGGTGGTCACGAATTAACCTTCTTTTCGCTCTGGGACGCATATTTAAGGAGATATGGCCAATTTAAGTTTTTCATATAAAAAATTTGATTTTTTGAAGAAATTGGTAAAAATTTTGATTTTTTGAGGAAATTGGTCAAAATTTTGATTTTTTGGGGGTGGTCACGAATTAACCTTCATTTCGCTCTAGGACGCATATTTAAGGAGATATGGCCAATTTAAGTTTTTCATATAAAAAATTTGATTTTTTGAAGAAATTGGTCAAAATTTTGATTTTTTGGGTGTGGTCACGAATTAACCTTCTTTTCGCTCTATGACGCATATTTAAGGAGATATGGCCAATTTCAGTTTTTCATATAAAAAATTGATTTTTTGAGGAAATTGGTCAAAATTTTGATTTTTTGGGTGTGGTCACGAATTAACCTTCTTTTCGCTCTAGGACGCATATTTAAGGAGATATGGCCAATTTAAGTTTTTCATGTGAAAAAATTGATTTTTTGAGGAAATTGGTCTAAATTTTGATTTTTTGGGGGTGGTCACGAATTATCCTTCTTTTCGCTCTAGGACGCATATTTAAGGAGATATGGCCAATTTAAGTTTTTCATATAAAAATTTTGATTTTTTGAAGAAATTGGTCAAAATTTTGATTTTTTGGGGGTGGTCACGAATTAACCTTCTTTTCGCTCTGGGACGCATATTTAAGGAGATATGGCCAATTTAAGTTTTTCATATAAAAAATTTGATTTTTTGAAGAAATTGGTCAAAATTTTGATTTTTTGGGGGTGGTCACGAATTAACCTTCTTTTCGCTCTAGGACGCATATTTAAGGAGATATGGCCAATTTAAGTTTTTCATATAAAAAAATTGATTTTTTGAAGAAATTTGTCAAAATTGTGATTTTTTGGGGGTGGTCACGAATTAACCTTCTTTTCGCTCTAGGACGCATATTTAAGGAGATATGGCCAATTTAAGTTTTTCATATAAAAAATTAGATTTTTTGAAGAAATTGGTCAAAATTTTGATTTTTTGGGGGTGGTCACGAATTAATCTTCTTTTCGCTCTAGGACGCATATTTAAGGAGATATGGCCAATTAAAGTTTTTCATATAAAAATTTTGATTTTTTGAAGAAAGTGGTCAAAATTTTGATTTTTTGGGGGTGGTCACGAATTAACCTTCTTTTCGCTCTAGGACGCATATTTAAGGAGATATGGCCAATTTAAGTTTTTCATATAAAAATTTTGATTTTTTGAAGAAATTGGTCAAAATTTTGATTTTTTGGGGGTGGTCACGAATTAACCTTCTTTTCGCTCTGGGACGCATATTTAAGGAGATATGGCCAACTTAAGTTTTTCATATAAAAAATTTGATTTTTTGAAGAAATTGGTCAAAATTTTGATTTTTTGGGGGTGGTCACGAATTAACCTTCTTTTCGCTCTAGGACGCATATTTAAGGAGATATGGCCAATTTAAGTTTTTCATATAAAAAATTTGATTTTTTGAAGAAATTGGTCAAAATTTTGATTTTTTGGGGGTGGTCACGAATTAACCTTCTTTTCGCTCTAGGACGCATATTTAAGGAGATATGGCCAATTTAAGTTTTTCATATAAAAAAATTGATTTTTTGAGGAAATTGGTCAAAATTTTGATTTTTTGGGGGTGGTCACGAATTAACCTTCTTTTCGCTCTAGGACGCATATTTAAGGAGATATGGCCAATTTAAGTTTTTCATATAAAAAATTGATTTTTTGAGGAAATTGGTCAAAATTTTGATTTTTTGGGGGTGGTCACGAATTAACCTTCTTTTCGCTCTAGGACGCATATTTAAGGAGATATGGCCAATTTAAGTTTTTCATATAAAAAATTGATTTTTTGAGGAAATTGGTCAAAATTTTGATTTTTGGGGGGTGGTCACGAATTAACCTTCTTTTCGCTCTAGGACGCATATTTAAGGAGATATGGCCAATTTAAGTTTTTCATATAAAAAAAATGATTTTTTGAAGAAATTGGTCAAAATTTTGATTTTTTGGGGGTGGTCAAGAATTAACCTTCTTTTCGCTCTAGGACGCATATTTAAGGAGATATGGCCAATAAGTTTTTCATATAAAAAATTTGATTTTTTGAAGAAAGTGGTCAAAATTTTGATTTTTTGGGGGTGGTCACGAATTAATCTTCTTTTCGCTCTAGGACGCATATTTAAGGAGATATGGCCAATTAAAGTTTTTCATATAAAAATTTTGATTTTTTGAAGAAATTGGTCAAAATTTTGATTTTTTGGGGGTGGTCACGAATTAACCTTCTTTTCGCTCTAGGACGCATATTTAAGGAGATATGGCCAATTTAAGTTTTTCATGTGAAAAAATTGATTTTTTGAGGAAATTGATCAAAATTTTGATTTTTTGGGGGTGGTCACGAATTAACCTTCTTTTCGCTCTAGGACGCATATTTAAGGAGATATGGCCAATTTAAGTTTTTCATATAAAAAAATTGATTTTTTGAGGAAACTGGTCAAAATTTTGATTTTTTGGGGGTGGTCACGAATTAACCTTCTTTTCGCTCTAGGACGCATATTTAAGGAGATATGGCCAATTTAAGTTTTTCATATAAAAATTTTGATTTTTTGAAGAAATTGGTCAAAATTTTGATTTTTTGGGGGTGGTCACGAATTAACCTTCTTTTCGCTCTAGGACGCATATTTAAGGAGATATGACCAATTTAAGTTTTTCATATAAAAAATTTGATTTTTTGAAGAAATTGGTCAAAATTTTGATTTTTTTGGGGTGGTCACGAATTAATCTTCTTTTCGCTCTAGGACGCATATTTAAGGAGATATGGCCAATTAAAGTTTTTCATATAAAAATTTTGATTTTTTGAAGAAATTGGTCAAAATTTTGATTTTTTGGGGGTGGTCACGAATTAACCTTCTTTTCGCTCTAGGACGCATATTTAAGGAGATATGGCCAATTTAAGTTTTTCATGTGAAAAAATGATTTTTTGAGGAAATTGATCAAAATTTTGATTTTTTGGGGGTGGTCACGAATTAACCTTCTTTTCGCTCTAGGACGCATATTTAAGGAGATATGACCAATTTAAGTTTTTCATATAAAAAATTTGATTTTTTGAAGAAATTGGTCAAAATTTTGATTTTTTTGGGGTGGTCACGAATTAATCTTCTTTTCGCTCTAGGACGCATATTTAAGGAGATATGGCCAATTAAAGTTTTTCATATAAAAATTTTGATTTTTTGAAGAAATTGGTCAAAATTTTGATTTTTTGGGGGTGGTCACGAATTAACCTTCTTTTCGCTCTAGGACGCATATTTAAGGAGATATGGCCAATTTAAGTTTTTCATGTGAAAAAATTGATTTTTTGAGGAAATTGGTCAAAATTTTGATTTATTGGGGGTGGTCACGAATTAACCTTCTTTTCGCTCTAGGACGCATATTTAAGGAGATATGGCCAATTTAAGTTTTTCATATAAAAAATTTGATTTTTTGAAGAAATTGGTCAAAATTTTGATTTTTTGGGGGTGGTCACGAATTAACCTTCTTTTCGCTCTAGGACGCATATTTAAGGAGATATGGCCAATTTAAGTTTTTCATATAAAAAATTTGATTTTTTGAAGAAATTGGTCAAAATTTTGATTTTTTGGGGGTGGTCACGAATTAACCTTCTTTTCGCTCTAGGACGCATATTTAAGGAGATATGGCCAATTTAAGTTTTTCATATAAAAAAATTGATTTTTTGAAGAAATTGGTCAAAATTTTGATTTTTTGGGGGTGGTCACGAATTAACCTTCTTTTCGCTCTAGGACGCATATTTAAGGAGATATGGCCAATTTAAGTTTTTCATATAAAAAAATTGATTTTTTGAGGAAATTGGTCAAAATTTTGATTTTTTGGGGGTGGTCACGAATTAACCTTCTTTTCGCTCTAGGACGCATATTTAAGGAGATATGGCCAATTTAAGTTTTTCATATAAAAAATTGATTTTTTGAAGAAATTGGTCAAAATTTTGATTTTTTGGGGGTGGTCACGAATTAACCTTCTTTTCGCTCTAGGACGCATATTTAAGGAGATATGGCCAATTTAAGTTTTTCATATAAAAAAATTGATTTTTTGAGGAAATTGGTCAAAATTTTGATTTTTTGGGGGTGGTCACGAATTAACCTTCATTTCGCTCTAGGACGCATATTTAAGGAGATATGGCCAATTTAAGTTTTTCATATAAAAAATTTGATTTTTTGAAGAAATTGGTCAAAATTTTGATTTTTTGGGTGTGGTCACGAATTAACCTTCTTTTCGCTCTAGGACGCATATTTAAGGAGATATGGCCAATTTCAGTTTTTCATATAAAAAATTGATTTTTTGAGGAAATTGGTCAAAATTTTGATTTTTTGGGTGTGGTCACGAATTAACCTTCTTTTCGCTCTAGGACGCATATTTAAGGAGATATGGCCAATTTAAGTTTTTCATGTGAAAAAATTGATTTTTTGAGGAAATTGGTCAAAATTTTGATTTTTTGGGGGTGGTCACGAATTAACCTTCTTTTCGCTCTAGGACGCATATTTAAGGAGATATGGCCAATTTAAGTTTTTCATATAAAAAATTGATTTTTTGAGGAAATTGGTCAAAATTTTGATTTTTTGGGTGTGGTCACGAATTAACCTTCTTTTCGCTCTAGGACGCATATTTAAGGAGATATGGCCAATTTAAGTTTTTCATGTGAAAAAATTGATTTTTTGAGGAAATTGGTCAAAATTTTGATTTTTTGGGGGTGGTCACGAATTAACCTTCTTTTCGCTCTAGGACGCATATTTAAGGAGATATGGCCAATTTAAGTTTTTCATATAAAAAATTTGATTTTTTGAAGAAATTGGTCAAAATTTTGATTTTTTGGGGGTGGTCACGAATTAACCTTCTTTTCGCTCTGGGACGCATATTTAAGGAGATATGGCCAATTTAAGTTTTTCATATAAAAAATTTGATTTTTTGAAGAAATTGGTAAAAATTTTGATTTTTTGAGGAAATTGGTCAAAATTTTGATTTTTTGGGGGTGGTCACGAATTAACCTTCATTTCGCTCTAGGACGCATATTTAAGGAGATATGGCCAATTTAAGTTTTTCATATAAAAAATTTGATTTTTTGAAGAAATTGGTCAAAATTTTGATTTTTTGGGTGTGGTCACGAATTAACCTTCTTTTCGCTCTATGACGCATATTTAAGGAGATATGGCCAATTTCAGTTTTTCATATAAAAAATTGATTTTTTGAGGAAATTGGTCAAAATTTTGATTTTTTGGGTGTGGTCACGAATTAACCTTCTTTTCGCTCTAGGACGCATATTTAAGGAGATATGGCCAATTTAAGTTTTTCATGTGAAAAAATTGATTTTTTGAGGAAATTGGTCAAAATTTTGATTTTTTGGGGGTGGTCACGAATTAACCTTCTTTTCGCTCTAGGACGCATATTTAAGGAGATATGGCCAATTTAAGTTTTTCATATAAAAATTTTGATTTTTTGAAGAAATTGGTCAAAATTTTGATTTTTTGGGGGTGGTCACGAATTAACCTTCTTTTCGCTCTGGGACGCATATTTAAGGAGATATGGCCAATTTAAGTTTTTCATATAAAAAATTTGATTTTTTGAAGAAATTGGTCAAAATTTTGATTTTTTGGGGGTGGTCACGAATTAACCTTCTTTTCGCTCTAGGACGCATATTTAAGGAGATATGGCCAATTTAAGTTTTTCATATAAAAAAATTGATTTTTTGAAGAAATTTGTCAAAATTGTGATTTTTTGGGGGTGGTCACGAATTAACCTTCTTTTCGCTCTAGGACGCATATTTAAGGAGATATGGCCAATTTAAGTTTTTCATATAAAAAAATTGATTTTTTGAGGAAATTGGTGAAAATTTTGATTTTTGGGGGGTGGTCACGAATTAACCTTCTTTTCTCTCTAGGACGCATATTTAAGGAGATATGGCCAATTTAAGTTTTTCATATAAAAAATTTGATTTTTTGAAGAAATTGGTCAAAATTTTGATTTTTTGGGGGTGGTCACGAATTAACCTTCTTTTCGCTCTAGGACGCATATTTAAGGAGATATGGCCAATTTAAGTTTTTCATATAAAAAATTTGATTTTTTGAAGAAATTGGTCAAAATTTTGATTTTTTGGGGGTGGTCACGAATTAACCTTCTTTTCGCTCTAGGACGCATATTTAAGGAGATATGGCCAATTTACTTTTTTCATGTGAAAAAATTGATTTTTTGAGGAAATTGGTCAAAATTTTGATTTTTTGGGGGTGGTCACGAATTAACCTTCTTTTCGCTCTAGGACGCATATTTAAGGAGATATGGCCAATTTAAGTTTTTCATATAAAAAAATTGATTTTTTGAGGAAATTGGTCAAAATTTTGATTTTTTGGGGGTGGTCACGAATTAACCTTCTTTTCGCTCTAGGACGCATATTTAAGGAGATATGGCCAATTTAAGTTTTTCATATAAAAATTTTGAATTTTTGAGGAAATTGGTCAAAATTTTGATTTTTTGGGTGTGGTCACGAATTAACCTTCTTTTCGCTCTAGGACGCATATTTAAGGAGATATGGCCAATTTAAGTTTTTCATATAAAAAAATTGATTTTTTGAGGAAATTGGTCAAAATTTTGATTTTTTGGGGGTGGTCACGAATTAACCTTCTTTTCGCTCTAGGACGCATATTTAAGGAGATATGGCCAATTTAAGTTTTTCATATAAAAAAATTGATTTTTTGAGGAAATTGGTCAAAATTTTGATTTTTTGGGGGTGGTCACGAATTAACCTTCTTTTCGCTCTAGGACGCATATTTAAGGAGATATGGCCAATTTAAGTTTTTCATATAAAAATTTTGAATTTTTGAGGAAATTGGTCAAAATTTTGATTTTTTGGGAGTGGTCACGAATTAACCTTCTTTTCGCTCTAGGACGCATATTTAAGGAGATATGGCCAATTTAAGTTTTTCATATAAAAAAATTGATTTTTTGAGGAAATTGGTCAAAATTTTGATTTTTTGGGGGTGGTCACGAATTAACCTTCTTTTCGCTCTAGGACGCATATTTAAGGAGATATGGCCAATTTAAGTTTTTCATATAAAAAATTGATTTTTTGAGGAAATTGGTCAAAATTTTGATTTTTTGGGGGTGGTCACGAATTAACCTTCTTTTCGCTCTAGGACGCATATTTAAGGAGATATGGCCATAAAAAAAAATCATATAAAAAAATTGATATTTTGAAGAAATTGGTCAAAATTTTGATTTTTTGGGGGTGGTCACGAATTAACCTTCTTTTCGCTCTAGGACGCATATTTAAGGAGATATGGCCAATTTAAGTTTTTCATATAAAAAATTTGATTTTTTGAAGAAATTGGTCAAAATTTTGTTTTTTGGGTGTGGTCACGAATTAACCTTCTTTTCGCTCTAGGACGCATATTTAAGGAGATATGGCCAATTTAAGTTTTTCATATAAAAAATTGATTTTTTGAAGAAATTGGTCAAAATTTTGATTTTTTGGGGGTGGTCACGAATTAACCTTCTTTTCGCTCTAGGACGCATATTTAAGGAGATATGGCCAATTTAAGTTTTTCATATAAAAAAATTGATTTTTTGAGGAAATTGGTCAAAATTTTGATTTTTTGGGGGTGGTCACGAATTAACCTTCTTTTCGCTCTAGGACGCATATTTAAGGAGATATGGCCAATTTAAGTTTTTCATATAAAAATTTTGAATTTTTGAGGAAATTGGTCAAAATTTTGATTTTTTGGGGGTGGTCACGAATTAACCTTCTTTTCGCTCTAGGACGCATATTTAAGGAGATATGGCCAATTTAAGTTTTTCATATAAAAAATTGATTTTTTGAGGAAATTGGTCAAAATTTTGATTTTTTGGGGGTGGTCACGAATTAACCTTCTTTTCGCTCTAGGACGCATATTTAAGGAGATATGGCCAATTTAAGTTTTTCATATAAAAAATTGATTTTTTGAGGAAATTGGTCAAAATTTTGATTTTTTGGGGGTAGTCACGAATTAACCTTCTTTTCGCTCTAGGACGCATATTTAAGGAGATATGGCCAATTTAATTTTTTCATGTGAAAAAATTGATTTTTTGAGGAAATTGGTCAAAATTTTGATTTTTTGGGGGTGGTCACGAATTAACCTTCTTTTCGCTCTAGGACGCATATTTAAGGAGATATGGCCAATTTAAGTTTTTCATATAAAAAATTGATTTTTTGAGGAAATTGGTCAAAATTTTGATTTTTTGGGGGTGGTCACGAATTAACCTTCTTTTCGCTCTAGGACGCATATTTAAGGAGATATGGCCAATTTAAGTTTTTCATATAAAAAAATTGATTTTTTGAGGAAATTGGTCAAAATTTTGATTTTTTGGGGGTGGTCACGAATTAACCTTCTTTTCGCTCTAGGACGCATATTTAAGGAGATATGGCCAATTTAAGTTTTTCATATAAAAAAATTGATTTTTTGAGGAAATTGGTCAAAATTTTGATTTTTTGGGGGTGGTCACGAATTAACCTTCTTTTCGCTCTAGGACGCATATTTAAGGAGATATGGCCAATTTAAGTTTTTCATATAAAAATTTTGAATTTTTGAGGAAATTGGTCAAAATTTTGATTTTTTGGGTGTGGTCACGAATTAACCTTCTTTTCGCTCTAGGACGCATATTTAAGGAGATATGGCCAATTTAAGTTTTTCATATAAAAAAATTGATTTTTTGAGGAAATTGGTCAAAATTTTGATTTTTTGGGGGTGGTCACGAATTAACCTTCTTTTCGCTCTAGGACGCATATTTAAGGAGATATGGCCAATTTAAGTTTTTCATATAAAAAATTGATTTTTTGAGGAAATTGGTCAAAATTTTGATTTTTTGGGGGTGGTCACGAATTAACCTTCTTTTCGCTCTAGGACGCATATTTAAGGAGATATGGCCATAAAAAAAAATCATATAAAAAAATTGATATTTTGAAGAAATTGGTCAAAATTTTGATTTTTTGGGGGTGGTCACGAATTAACCTTCTTTTCGCTCTAGGACGCATATTTAAGGAGATATGGCCAATTTAAGTTTTTCATATAAAAAATATGATTTTTTGAAGAAATTGGTCAAAATTTTGATTTTTTGGGTGTGGTCACGAATTAACCTTCTTTTCGCTCTAGGACGCATATTTAAGGAGATATGGCCAATTTAAGTTTTTCATATAAAAAAAATGATTTTTTGAGGAAATTGGTCAAAATTTTGATTTTTTGGGGGTGGTCACGAATTAACCTTCTTTTCGCTCTAGGACGCATATTTAAGGAGATATGGCCAATTTAAGTTTTTCATATAAAAATTTTGAATTTTTGAGGAAATTGGTCAAAATTTTGATTTTTTGGGGGTGGTCACGAATTAACCTTCTTTTCGCTCTAGGACGCATATTTAAGGAGATATGGCCAATTTAAGTTTTTCATATAAAAAATTGATTTTTTGAGGAAATTGGTCAAAATTTTGATTTTTTGGGGGTGGTCACGAATTAACCTTCTTTTCGCTCTAGGACGCATATTTAAGGAGATATGGCCAATTTAAGTTTTTCATATAAAAAATTGATTTTTTGAGGAAATTGGTCAAAATTTTGATTTTTTGGGGGTGGTCACGAATTAACCTTCTTTTCGCTCTAGGACGCATATTTAAGGAGATATGGCCAATTTAAGTTTTTCATATAAAAAATTTGATTTTTTGAAGAAAGTGGTCAAAATTTTGATTTTTTGGGGGTGGTCACGAATTAACCTTCTTTTCGCTCTAGGACGCATATTTAAGGAGATATGGCCAATTTAAGTTTTTCATATAAAAAATTTGATTTTTAGAAGAAATTGGTCAAAATTTTGATTTTTTGGGTGTGGTCACGAATTAACCTTCTTTTCGCTCTAGGACGCATATTTAAGGAGATATGGCCAATTTAAGTTTTTCATATAAAAAATTGATTTTTTGAAGAAATTGGTCAAAATTTTGATTTTTTGGGGGTGGTCACGAATTAACCTTCTTTTCGCTCTAGGACGCATATTTAAGGAGATATGGCCAATTTAAGTTTTTCATATAAAAAAATTGATTTTTTGAGGAAATTGGTCAAAATTTTGATTTTTTGGGGGTGGTCACGAATTAACCTTCTTTTCGCTCTAGGACGCATATTTAAGGAGATATGGCCAATTTAAGTTTTTCATATAAAAAAATTGGTTTTTTGAAGAAAGTGGTCAAAATTTTGATTTTTTGGGGGTGGTCACGAATTAACCTTCTTTTCGCTCTAGGACGCATATTTAAGGAGATATGGCCAATTTAAGTTTTTCATGTAAACAATTTGATTTTTTGAAGAAATTGGTCAAAATTTTGATTTTTTGGGGGTGGTCACGAATTAACCTTCTTTTCGCTCTAGGACGCATATTTAAGGAGATATGGCCAATTTAAGTTTTTCATATAAAAAATTTGATTTTTTGAAGAAATTGGTCAAAATTTTGATTTTTTGGGTGTGGTCACGAATTAACCTTCTTTTCGCTCTAGGACGCATATTTAAGGAGATATGGCCAATTTAATTTTTTCATGTGAAAAAATTGATTTTTTGAGGAAATTGGTCAAAATTTTGATTTTTTGGGGGTGGTCACGAATTAACCTTCTTTTCGCTCTAGGACGCATATTTAAGGAGATATGGCCAATTTAAGTTTTTCATATAAAACAATTGATTTTTTGAGCAAATTGGTCAAAATTTTGATTTTTTGGGGGTGGTCACGAATTAACCTTCTTTTCGCTCTAGGACGCATATTTAAGGAGATATGGCCAATTTAAGTTTTTCATATAAAAATTTTGAATTTTTGAGGAAATTGGTCAAAATTTTGATTTTTTGGGGGTGGTCACGAATTAACCTTCTTTTCGCTCTAGGACGCATATTTAAGGAGATATGGCCAATTTAAGTTTTTCATATAAAAAAATTGATTTTTTGAGGAAATCGGTCAAAATTTTGATTTTTTGGGGGTGGTCACGAATTAACCTTCTTTTCGCTCTAGGACGCATATTTAAGGAGATATGGCCAATTTAAGTTTTTCATATAAAAAATTGATTTTTTGAGGAAGTTGGTCAAAATTTTGATTTTTTGGGGGTGGTCACGAATTAACCTTCTTTTCGCTCTAGGACGCATATTTAAGGAGATATGGCCAATTTAAGTTTTTCATATAAAAAATTGATTTTTTGAGGAAATTGGTCAAAATTTTGATTTTTTGGGGGTGGTCACGAATTAACCTTCTTTTCGCTCTAGGACGCATATTTAAGGAGATTTGGCCAATTTAAGTTTTTCATATAAAAAAATTGATTTTTTGAAGAAATTGGTCAAAATTTTGATTTTTTGGGTGTGGTCACGAATTAACCTTCTTTTCGCTCTAGGACGCATATTTAAGGAGATATGGCCAATTTAATTTTTTCATGTGAAAAAATTGATTTTTTGAGGAAATTGGTCAAAATTTTGATTTTTTGGGGGTGGTCACGAATTAACCTTCTTTTCGCTCTAGGACGCATATTTAAGGAGATATGGCCAATTTAAGTTTTTCATATAAAACAATTGATTTTTTGAGGAAATTGGTCAAAATTTTGATTTTTTGGGGGTGGTCACGAATTAACCTTCTTTTCGCTCTAGGACGCATATTTAAGGAGATATGGCCAATTTAAGTTTTTCATATAAAAATTTTGAATTTTTGAGGAAATTGGTCAAAATTTTGATTTTTTGGGGGTGGTCACGAATTAACCTTCTTTTCGCTCTAGGACGCATATTTAAGGAGATATGGCCAATTTAAGTTTTTCATATAAAAAAATTGATTTTTTGAGGAAATCGGTCAAAATTTTGATTTTTTGGGGGTGGTCACGAATTAACCTTCTTTTCGCTCTAGGACGCATATTAAAGGAGATATGGCCAATTTAAGTTTTTCATATAAAAAATTGATTTTTTGAGGAAGTTGGTCAAAATTTTGATTTTTTGGGGGTGGTCACGAATTAACCTTCTTTTCGCTCTAGGACGCATATTTAAGGAGATATGGCCAATTTAAGTTTTTCATATAAAAAATTGATTTTTTGAGGAAATTGGTCAAAATTTTGATTTTTTGGGGGTGGTCACGAATTAACCTTCTTTTCGCTCTAGGACGCATATTTAAGGAGATTTGGCCAATTTAAGTTTTTCATATAAAAAAATTGATTTTTTGAAGAAATTGGTCAAAATTTTGATTTTTTGGGGGTGGTCACGAATTAACCTTCTTTTCGCTCTAGGACGCATATTTAAGGAGATATGGCCAATTTAAGTTTTTCATATAAAAAAATTGATTTTTTGAGGAAATTGGTCAAAATTTTGATTTTTTGGGGGTGGTCACGAATTAACCTTCTTTTCGCTCTGGGACGCATATTTAAGGAGATATGGCCAATTTAAGTTTTTCATATAAAAAATTTGATTTTTTGAAGAAATTGGTCAAAATTTTGATTTTTTGGGGGTGGTCACGAATTAACCTTCTTTTCGCTCTAGGACGCATATTTAAGGAGATATGGCCAATTTAAGTTTTTCATATAAAAAAATTGATTTTTTGAAGAAATTGGTCAAAATTTTGATTTTTTGGGGGTGGTCACGAATTAACCTTCTTTTCGCTCTAGGACGCATATTTAAGGAGATATGGCCTTTAAGTTTTTCATATAAAAAATTTGATTTTTTGAAGAAATTGGTCAAAATTTTGATTTTTTGGGGGTGGTCACGAATTAACCTTCTTTTCGCTCTAGGACGCATATTTAAGGAGATATGGCCAATTTAAGTTTTTCATATAAAAAAATTGATTTTTTGAGGAAATTGGTCAAAATTTTGATTTTTTGGGGGTGGTCACGAATTAACCTTCTTTTCGCTCTAGGACGCATATTTAAGGAGATATGGCCAATTTAAGTTTTTCATATAAGAAATTGATTTTTTGAGGAAATTGGTCAAAATTTTGATTTTTTGGGGGTGGTCACGAATTAACCTTCTTTTCGCTCTAGGACGCATATTTAAGGAGATATGGCCAATTTAAGTTTTTCATATAAAAAAATTGATTTTTTGAAGAAAGTGGTCAAAATTTTGATTTTTTGGGGGTGGTCACGAATTAACCTTCTTTTCGCTCTAGGACGCATATTTAAGGAGATATGGCCAATTTAAGTTTTTCATATAAAAAATTTGATTTTTTGAAGAAATTGGTCAAAATTTTGATTTTTTGGGTGTGGTCACGAATTAACCTTCTTTTCGCTCTAGGACGCACATTTAAGGAGATATGACCAATTTAAGTTTTTCATATAAAAAATTGATTTTTTGAAGAAATTGGTCAAAATTTTAATTTTTTGGGGATGGTCACGAATTAACCTTCTTTTCGCTCTAGGACGCATATTTAAGGAGATATGGCCAATTTAAGTTTTTCATATAAAAAAATTGATTTTTTGAGGAAATTGGTCAAAATTTTGATTTTTTGGGGGTGGTCACGAATTAACCTTCTTTTCGCTCTAGGACGCATATTTAAGGAGATATGGCCAATTTAAGTTTTTCATATAAAAAAATTGGTTTTTTGAAGAAAGTGGTCAAAATTTTGATTTTTTGGGGGTGGTCACGAATTAACCTTCTTTTCGCTCTAGGACGCATATTTAAGGAGATATGGCCAATTTAAGTTTTTCATGTAAACAATTTGATTTTTTGAAGAAATTGGTCAAAATTTTGATTTTTTGGGGGTGGTCACGAATTAACCTTCTTTTCGCTCTAGGACGCATATTTAAGGAGATATGGCCAATTTAAGTTTTTCATATAAAAAATTTGATTTTTTGAAGAAATTGGTCAAAATTTTGATTTTTTGGGTGTGGTCACGAATTAACCTTCTTTTCGCTCTAGGACGCATATTTAAGGAGATATGGCCAATTTAATTTTTTCATGTGAAAAAATTGATTTTTTGAGGAAATTGGTCAAAATTTTGATTTTTTGGGGGTGGTCACGAATTAACCTACTTTTCGCTCTAGGACGCATATTTAAGGAGATATGTCCAATTTAAGTTTTTCATATAAAACAATTGATTTTTTGAGGAAATTGGTCAAAATTTTGATTTTTTGGGGGTGGTCACGAATTAACCTTCTTTTCGCTCTAGGACGCATATTTAAGGAGATATGGCCAATTTAAGTTTTTCATATAAAAATTTTGAATTTTTGAGGAAATTGGTCAAAATTTTGGGGGTGGTCACGAATTAACCTTCTTTTCGCTCTAGGACGCATATTTAAGGAGATATGGCCAATTTAAGTTTTTCATATAAAAAAATTGATTTTTTGAGGAAATCGGTCAAAATTTTGATTTTTTGGGGGTGGTCACGAATTAACCTTCTTTTCGCTCTAGGACGCATATTTAAGGAGATATGGCCAATTTAAGTTTTTCATATAAAAAATTGATTTTTTGAGGAAGTTGGTCAAAATTTTGATTTTTTGGGGGTGGTCACGAATTAACCTTCTTTTCGCTCTAGGACGCATATTTAAGGAGATATGGCCAATTTAAGTTTTTCATATAAAAAATTGATTTTTTGAGGAAATTGGTCAAAATTTTGATTTTTTGGGGGTGGTCACGAATTAACCTTCTTTTCGCTCTAGGACGCATATTTAAGGAGATTTGGCCAATTTAAGTTTTTCATATAAAAAAATTGATTTTTTGAAGAAATTGTTCAACATTTTGATTTTTTGGGGGTGGTCACGAATTAACCTTCTTTTCGCTCTAGGACGCATATTTAAGGAGATATGGCCAATTTAAGTTTTTCATATAAAAAATTTGATTTTTTGAAGAAATTGGTCAAAATTTTGATTTTTTGGTTGTGGTCACGAATTAACCTTCTTTTCGCTCTAGGACGCATATTTAAGGAGATATGGCCAATTTAAGTTTTTCATATAAAAAATTTGATTTTTTGAAGAAATTGGTCAAAATTTTGATTTTTTGGGGGTGGTCACGAATTAACCTTCTTTTCGCTCTGGGACGCATATTTAAGGAGATATGGCCAATTTAAGTTTTTCATATAAAAAATTTGATTTTTTGAAGAAATTGGTCAAAATTTTGATTTTTTGGGGGTGGTCACGAATTAACCTTCTTTTCGCTCTAGGACGCATATTTAAGGAGATATGGCCAATTTAAGTTTTTCATATAAAAAAATTGATTTTTTGAAGAAATTGGTCAAAATTTTGATTTTTTGGGGGTGGTCACGAATTAACCTTCTTTTCGCTCTAGGACGCATATTTAAGGAGATATGGCCAATTTAAGTTTTTCATATAAAAAAATTGATTTTTTGAGGAAATTGGTCAAAATTTTGATTTTTTGGGGGTGGTCACGAATTAACCTTCTTTTCGCTCTAGGACGCATATTTAAGGAGATATGGCCAATTTAAGTTTTTCATATAAAAAATAGATTTTTTGAGGAAATTGGTCAAAATTTTGATTTTTTGGGGGTGGTCACGAATTAACCTTCTTTTCGCTCTAGGACGCATATTTAAGGAGATATGGCCAATTTAAGTTTTTCATATAAAAAAATTGATTTTTTGAAGAAATTGGTCAAAATTTTGATTTTTTGGGGGTGGTCACGAATTAACCTTCTTTTCGCTCTAGGACGCATATTTAAGGAGATATGGCCAATTTAAGTTTTTCATATAAAAAATTGATTTTTTGAGGAAATTGGTCAAAATTTTGATTTTTTGGGGGTGGTCACGAATTAACCTTCTTTTCGCTCTAGGACGCATATTTAAGGAGATTTGGCCAATTTAAGTTTTTCATATAAAAAAATTGATTTTTTGAAGAAATTGTTCAACATTTTGATTTTTTGGGGGTGGTCACGAATTAACCTTCTTTTCGCTCTAGGACGCATATTTAAGGAGATATGGCCAATTTAAGTTTTTCATATAAAAAATTTGATTTTTTGAAGAAATTGGTCAAAATTTTGATTTTTTGGTTGTGGTCACGAATTAACCTTCTTTTCGCTCTAGGACGCATATTTAAGGAGATATGGCCAATTTAAGTTTTTCATATAAAAAATTTGATTTTTTGAAGAAATTGGTCAAAATTTTGATTTTTTGGGGGTGGTCACGAATTAACCTTCTTTTCGCTCTGGGACGCATATTTAAGGAGATATGGCCAATTTAAGTTTTTCATATAAAAAATTTGATTTTTTGAAGAAATTGGTCAAAATTTTGATTTTTTGGGGGTGGTCACGAATTAACCTTCTTTTCGCTCTAGGACGCATATTTAAGGAGATATGGCCAATTTAAGTTTTTCATATAAAAAAATTGATTTTTTGAAGAAATTGGTCAAAATTTTGATTTTTTGGGGGTGGTCACGAATTAACCTTCTTTTCGCTCTAGGACGCATATTTAAGGAGATATGGCCAATTTAAGTTTTTCATATAAAAAAATTGATTTTTTGAGGAAATTGGTCAAAATTTTGATTTTTTGGGGGTGGTCACGAATTAACCTTCTTTTCGCTCTAGGACGCATATTTAAGGAGATATGGCCAATTTAAGTTTTTCATATAAAAAATAGATTTTTTGAGGAAATTGGTCAAAATTTTGATTTTTTGGGGGTGGTCACGAATTAACCTTCTTTTCGCTCTAGGACGCATATTTAAGGAGATATGGCCAATTTAAGTTTTTCATATAAAAAAATTGATTTTTTGAAGAAATTGGTCAAAATTTTGATTTTTTGGGGGTGGTCACGAATTAACCTTCTTTTCGCTCTAGGACGCATATTTAAGGAGATATGTCCTTTAAGTTTTTCATATAAAAAATTTGATTTTTTGAAGAAATTGGTCAAAATTTTGATTTTTTGGGTGTGGTCACGAATTAACCTTCTTTACGCTCTAGGGCGCATATTTAAGGAGATATGGCCAATTTAAGTTTTTCATGTGAAAAAATTGATTTTTTGAGGAAATTGGTCAAAATTTTGATTTTTTGGGGGTGGTCACGAATTAACCTTCTTTTCGCTCTAGGACGCATATTTAAAGAGATATGGCCAATTTAAGTTTTTCATATAAAAAATTTGATTTTTTTAAGAAATTGGTCAAAATTTTGATTTTTTGGGGGTGGTCACGAATTAACCTTCTTTTCGCTCTAGGACGCATATTTAAGGAGATATGGCCAATTTAAGTTTTTCATATAAAAAATTTGATTTTTTGAAGAAATTGGTCAAAATTTTGATTTTTTGGGGGTGGTCACGAATTAACCTTCTTTTCGCTCTAGGACGCATATTTAAGGAGATATGGCCAATTTAAGTTTTTCATGTGAAAAAATTGATTTTTTGAGGAAATTGGTCAAAATTTTGATTTTTTGGGGGTGGTCACGAATTAACCTTCTTTTCGCTCTAGGACGCATATTTAAGGAGATATGGCCAATTTAAGTTTTTCATATAAAAAATAGATTTTTTGAGGAAATTGGTCAAAATTTTGATTTTTTGGGGGTGGTCACGAATTAACCTTCTTTTCGCTCTAGGACGCATATTTAAGGAGATATGGCCAATTTAAGTTTTTCATATAAAAAATTTGATTTTTTGAAGAAATTGGTCAAAATTTTGATTTTTTGGGGGTGGTCACGAATTAACCTTCTTTTCGCTCTAGGACGCATATTTAAGGAGATATGGCCAATTTAAGTTTTTCATATAAAAAATTTGATTTTTTGAAGAAATTGGTCAAAATTTTGATTTTTTGGGTGTGGTCACGAATTAACCTTCTTTTCGCTCTAGGGCGCATATTTAAGGAGATATGGCCAATTTAAGTTTTTCATGTGAAAAAATTGATTTTTTGAGGAAATTGGTCAAAATTTTGATTTTTTGGGGGTGGTCACGAATTAACCTTCTTTTCGCTCTAGGACGCATATTTAAGGAGATATGGCCAATTTAAGTTTTTCATATAAAAATTTTGAATTTTTGAGGAAATTGGTCAAAATTTTGATTTTTTGGGGGTGGTCACGAATTAACCTTCTTTTCGCTCTAGGACGCATATTTAAGGAGATATGGCCAATTTAAGTTTTTCATATAAAAAATTGATTTTTTGAGGAAATTGGTCAAAATTTTGATTTTTTGGGGGTGGTCACGAATTATCCTTCTTTTCGCTCTAGGACGCATATTTAAGGAGATATGGCCAATTTAAGTTTTTCATATAAAAAATTGATTTTTTGAAGAAATTGGTCAAAATTTTGATTTTTTGGGGGTGGTCACGAATTAACCTTCTTTTCGCTCTAGGACGCATATTTAAGGAGATATGGCCAATTTAAGTTTTTCATATAAAAAATTTGATTTTTTGAAGAAATTGGTCAAAATTTTGATTTTTTGGGTGTGGTCACGAATTAACCTTCTTTTCGCTCTAGGACGCATATTTAAGGAGATATGGCCAATTTAAGTTTTTCATATAAAAAATTGATTTTTTGAAGAAATTGGTCAAAATTTTGATTTTTTGGGGGTGGTCACGAATTAACCTTCTTTTCGCTCTAGGACGCATATTTAAGGAGATATGGCCAATTTAAGTTTTTCATATAAAAAAATTGATTTTTTGAGGAAATTGGTCAAAATTTTGATTTTTTGGGGGTGGTCACGAATTAACCTTCTTTTCGCTCTAGGACGCATATTTAAGGAGATATGGCCAATTTAAGTTTTTCATATAAAAATTTTGAATTTTTGAGGAAATTGGTCAAAATTTTGATTTTTTGGGGGTGGTCACGAATTAACCTTCTTTTCGCTCTAGGACGCATATTTAAGGAGATATGGCCAATTTAAGTTTTTCATATAAAAAAATTGATTTTTTGAGGAAATTGGTCAAAATTTTGATTTTTTGGGGGTGGTCACGAATTAACCTTCTTTTCGCTCTAGGACGCATATTTAAGGAGATATGGCCAATTTAAGTTTTTCATATAAAAAATAGATTTTTTGAGGAAATTGGTCAAAATTTTGATTTTTTGGGGGTGGTCACGAATTAACCTTCTTTTCGCTCTAGGACGCATATTTAAGGAGATATGGCCAATTTAAGTTTTTCATATAAAAAAATTGATTTTTGAGGAAATTGGTCAAAATTTTGATTTTTTGGGGGTGGTCACGAATTAACCTTCTTTTCGCTCTAGGACGCATATTTAAGGAGATATGGCCAATTTAAGTTTTTCATATAAAAATTTTGAATTTTTGAGGAAATTGGTCAAAATTTTGATTTTTTGGGGGTGGTCACGAATTAACCTTCTTTTCGCTCTAGGACGCATATTTAAGGAGATATGGCCAATTTAAGTTTTTCATATAAAAAAATTGATTTTTTGAAGAAATTGGTCAAAATTTTGATTTTTTGGGGGTGGTCACGAATTAACCTTCTTTTCGCTCTAGGACGCATATTTAAGGAGATATGTCCTTTAAGTTTTTCATATAAAAAATTTGATTTTTTGAAGAAATTGGTCAAAATTTTGATTTTTTGGGTGTGGTCACGAATTAACCTTCTTTACGCTCTAGGGCGCATATTTAAGGAGATATGGCCAATTTAAGTTTTTCATGTGAAAAAATTGATTTTTTGAGGAAATTGGTCAAAATTTTGATTTTTTGGGGGTGGTCACGAATTAACCTTCTTTTCGCTCTAGGACGCATATTTAAGGAGATATGGCCAATTTAAGTTTTTCATATAAAAAATAGATTTTTTGAGGAAATTGGTCAAAATTTTGATTTTTTGGGGGTGGTCACGAATTAACCTTCTTTTCGCTCTAGGACGCATATTTAAGGAGATATGGCCAATTTAAGTTTTTCATATAAAAAATTTGATTTTTTGAAGAAATTGGTCAAAATTTTGATTTTTTGGGTGTGGTCACGAATTAACCTTCTTTTCGCTCTAGGACGCATATTTAAGGAGATATGGCCAATTTAAGTTTTTCATATAAAAAATTGATTTTTTGAAGAAATTGGTCAAAATTTTGATTTTTTGGGGGTGGTCACGAATTAACCTTCTTTTCGCTCTAGGACGCATATTTAAGGAGATATGGCCAATTTAAGTTTTTCATATAAAAAAATTGATTTTTTGAAGAAATTGGTCAAAATTTTGATTTTTTGGGGGTGGTCACGAATTAACCTTCTTTTCGCTCTAGGACGCATATTTAAGGAGATATGGCCAATTTAAGTTTTTCATATAAAAATTTTGAATTTTTGAGGAAATTGGTCAAAATTTTGATTTTTTGGGGGTGGTCACGAATTAACCTTCTTTTCGCTCTAGGACGCATATTTAAGGAGATATGGCCAATTTAAGTTTTTCATATAAAAAATTGATTTTTTGAGGAAATTGGTCAAAATTTTGATTTTTTGGGGGTGGTCACGAATTAACCTTCTTTTCGCTCTAGGACGCATATTTAAGGAGATATGGCCAATTTAAGTTTTTCATATAAAAAAATTGGTTTTTTGAAGAAAGTGGTCAAAATTTTGATTTTTTGGGGGTGGTCACGAATTAACCTTCTTTTCGCTCTAGGACGCACATTTAAGGAGATATGGCCAATTTAAGTTTTTCATATAAAAAAATTGATTTTTTGAGGAAATTGGTCAAAATTTTGATTTTTTGGGGGTGGTCACGAATTAACCTTCTTTTCGCTCTAGGACGCATATTTAAGGAGATATGGCCAATTTAAGTTTTTCATATAAAAAATTGATTTTTTGAGGAAATTGGTCAAAATTTTGATTTTTTGGGGGTGGTCACGAATTAACCTTCTTTTCGCTCTAGGACGCATATTTAAGGAGATATGGCCAATTTAAGTTTTTCATATAAAAAAATTGATTTTTTGAAGAAAGTGGTCAAAATTTTGATTTTTTGGGGGTCGTCACGAATTAACCTTCTTTTCGCTCTAGGACGCATATTTAAGGAGATATGGCCAATTTAAGTTTTTCATATAAAAAATTTGATTTTTTGAGGAAATTGGTCAAAATTTTGATTTTTTGGGGGTGGTCACGAATTAACCTTCTTTTCGCTCTAGGACGCATATTTAAGGAGATATGGCCAATTTAAGTTTTTCATATAAAAAATTGATTTTTTGAGGAAATTGGTCAAAATTTTGATTTTTTGGGGGTGGTTACGAATTAACCTTCTTTTCGCTCTAGGACGCATATTTAAGGAGATATGGCCAATTTAAGTTTTTCATATAAAAAAATTGATTTTTTGAGGAAATTGGTCAAAATTTTGATTTTTTGGGGGTCGTCACGAATTAACCTTCTTTTCGCTCTAGGACGCATATTTAAGGAGATATGGCCAATTTAAGTTTTTCATATAAAAATTTTGAATTTTTGAGGAAATTGGTCAAAATTTTGATTTTTTGGGGGTGGTCACGAATTAACCTTCTTTTCGCTCTAGGACGCATATTTAAGGAGATATGGCCAATTTAAGTTTTTCATATAAAAAATTGATTTTTTGAAGAAATTGGTCAAAATTTTGATTTTTTGGGGGTGGTCACGAATTAACCTTCTTTTCGCTCTAGGACGCATATTTAAGGAGATATGGCCAATTTAAGTTTTTCATATAAAAAAATTGATTTTTTGAGGAAATTGGTCAACATTTTGATTTTTTGGGGGTGGTCACGAATTAACCTTCTTTTCGCTCTAGGACGCATATTTAAGGAGATATGGCCAATTTAAGTTTTTCATATAAAAATTTTGAATTTTTGAGGAAATTGGTCAAAATTTTGATTTTTTGGGGGTGGTCACGAATTAACCTTCTTTTCGCTCTAGGACGCATATTTAAGGAGATATGGCCAATTTAAGTTTTTCATATAAAAAATTGATTTTTTGAGGAAATTGGTCAAAATTTTGATTTTTTGGGGGTGGTCACGAATTAACCTTCTTTTCGCTCTAGGACGCATATTTAAGGAGATATGGCCAATTTAAGTTTTTCATATAAAAAATTGATTTTTTGAAGAAATTGGTCAAAATTTTGATTTTTTGGGGGTGGTCACGAATTAACCTTCTTTTCGCTCTAGGACGCATATTTAAGGAGATATGGCCAATTTAAGTTTTTCATATAAAAAATTTGATTTTTTGAAGAAATTGGTCAAAATTTTGATTTTTTGGGTGTGGTCACGAATTAACCTTCTTTTCGCTCTAGGACGCATATTTAAGGAGATATGGCCAATTTAAGTTTTTCATATAAAAAATTGATTTTTTGAAGAAATTGGTCAAAATTTTGATTTTTTGGGGGTGGTCACGAATTAACCTTCTTTTCGCTCTAGGACGCATATTTAAGGAGATATGGCCAATTTAAGTTTTTCATATAAAAAAATTGATTTTTTGAGGAAATTGGTCAAAATTTTGATTTTTTGGGGGTGGTCACGAATTAACCTTCTTTTCGCTCTAGGACGCATATTTAAGGAGATATGGCCAATTTAAGTTTTTCATATAAAAATTTTGAATTTTTGAGGAAATTGGTCAAAATTTTGATTTTTTGGGGGTGGTCACGAATTAACCTTCTTTTCGCTCTAGGACGCATATTTAAGGAGATATGGCCAATTTAAGTTTTTCATATAAAAAATTGATTTTTTGAGGAAATTGGTCAAAATTTTGATTTTTTGGGGGTGGTCACGAATTAACCTTCTTTTCGCTCTAGGACGCATATTTAAGGAGATATGGCCAATTTAAGTTTTTCATATAAAAAAATTGGTTTTTTGAAGAAAGTGGTCAAAATTTTGATTTTTTGGGGGTGGTCACGAATTAACCTTCTTTTCGCTCTAGGACGCATATTTAAGGAGATATGGCCAATTTAAGTTTTTCATATAAACAATTTGATTTTTTGAAGAAATTGGTCAAAATTTTGATTTTTTGGGGGTGGTCACGAATTAACCTTCTTTTCGCTCTAGGACGCATATTTAAGGAGATATGGCCAATTTAAGTTTTTCATATAAAAAAATTTATTTTTTGAAGAAATTGGTCAAAATTTTGATTTTTTGGGGGTGGTCACGAATTAACCTTCTTTTCGCTCTAGGACGCATATTTAAGGAGATATGTCCTTTAAGTTTTTCATATAAAAAATTTGATTTTTTGAAGAAATTGGTCAAAATTTTGATTTTTTGGGTGTGGTCACGAATTAACCTTCTTTACGCTCTAGGGCGCATATTTAAGGAGATATGGCCAATTTAAGTTTTTCATGTGAAAAAATTGATTTTTTGAGGAAATTGGTCAAAATTTTGATTTTTTGGGGGTGGTCACGAATTAACCTTCTTTTCGCTCTAGGACGCATATTTAAGGAGATATGGCCAATTTAAGTTTTTCATATAAAAAATTGATTTTTTGAGGAAATTGGTCAAAATTTTGAAATTTTGGGGGTGGTCACGAATTAACCTTCTTTTCGCTCTAGGACGCATATTTAAGGAGATATGGCCATAAAAAAAAATCATATAAAAAAATTGATTTTTTGAAGAAATTGGTCAAAATTTTGATTTTTTGGGGGTGGTCACGAATTAACCTTCTTTTCGCTCTAGGACGCATATTTAAGGAGATATGGCCAATTTAAGTTTTTCATATAAAAAATTTGATTTTTTGAAGAAATTGGTCAAAATTTTGATTTTTTGGGTGTGGTCACGAATTAACCTTCTTTTCGCTCTAGGACGCATATTTAAGGAGATATGGCCAATTTAAGTTTTTCATATAAAAAATTGATTTTTTGAAGAAATTGGTCAAAATTTTGATTTTTTGGGGGTGGTCACGAATTAACCTTCTTTTCGCTCTAGGACGCATATTTAAGGAGATATGGCCAAATTAAGTTTTTCATATAAAAAAATTGATTTTTTGAGGAAATTGGTCAAAATTTTGATTTTTTGGGGGTGGTCACGAATTAACCTTCTTTTCGCTCTAGGACGCATATTTAAGGAGATATGGCCAATTTAAGTTTTTCATATAAAAAATTGATTTTTTGAGGAAATTGGTCAAAATTTTGATTTTTTGGGGGTGGTCACGAATTAACCTTCTTTTCGCTCTAGGACGCATATTTAAGGCGATATGGCCAATTTAAGTTTTTCATATAAAAAAATTGGTTTTTTGAAGAAAGTGGTCAAAATTTTGATTTTTTGGGGGTGGTCACGAATTAACCTTCTTTTCGCTCTAGGACGCATATTTAAGGAGATATGGCCAATTTAAGTTTTTCATATAAAAAAATTGATTTTTTGAGGAAATTGGTCAAAATTTTGATTTTTTGGGGGTGGTCACGAATTAACCTTCTTTTCGCTCTAGGACGCATATTTAAGGAGATATGGCCAATTTAAGTTTTTCATATAAAAAATTGATTTTTTGAGGAAATTGGTCAAAATTTTGATTTTTTGGGGGTGGTCACGAATTAACCTTCTTTTCGCTCTAGGACGCATATTTAAGGAGATATGGCCAATTTAAGTTTTTCATATAAAAAAATTGATTTTTTGAAGAAAGTGGTCAAAATTTTGATTTTTTGGGGGTCGTCACGAATTAACCTTCTTTTCGCTCTAGGACGCATATTTAAGGAGATATGGCCAATTTAAGTTTTTCATATAAAAATTTTGAATTTTTGAGGAAATTGGTCAAAATTTTGATTTTTTGGGGGTGGTCACGAATTAACCTTCTTTTCGCTCTAGGACGCATATTTAAGGAGATATGGCCAATTTAAGTTTTTCATATAAAAAAATTGATTTTTTGAAGAAAGTGGTCAAAATTTTGATTTTTTGGGGGTGGTCACGAATTAACCTTCTTTTCGCTCTAGGACGCATATTTAAGGAGATATGGCCAATTTAAGTTTTTCATATAAACAATTTGATTTTTTGAAGAAATTGGTCAAAATTTTGATTTTTTGGGGGTGGTCACGAATTAACCTTCTTTTCGCTCTAGGACGCATATTTAAGGAGATATGGCCAATTTAAGTTTTTCATATAAAAAAATTGGTTTTTTGAAGAAAGTGGTCAAAATTTTGATTTTTTGGGGGTGGTCACGAATTAACCTTCTTTTCGCTCTAGGACGCATATTTAAGGAGATATGGCCAATTTAAGTTTTTCATATAAACAATTTGATTTTTTGAAGAAATTGGTCAAAATTTTGATTTTTTGGGGGTGGTCACGAATTAACCTTCTTTTCGCTCTAGGACGCATATTTAAGGAGATATGGCCAATTTAAGTTTTTCATATAAAAAAATTGATTTTTTGAAGAAATTGGTCAAAATTTTGATTTTTTGGGGGTGGTCACGAATTAACCTTCTTTTCGCTCTAGGACGCATATTTAAGGAGATATGGCCAATTTAAGTTTTTCATATAAAAAATTTGATTTTTTGAAGAAATTGGTCAAAATTTTGATTTTTTGGGTGTGGTCACGAATTAACCTTCTTTACGCTCTAGGGCGCATATTTAAGGAGATATGGCCAATTTAAGTTTTTCATGTGAAAAAATTGATTTTTTGAGGAAATTGGTCAAAATTTTGATTTTTTGGGGGTGGTCACGAATTAACCTTCTTTTCGCTCTAGGACGCATATTTAAGGAGATATGGCCAATTTAAGTTTTTCATATAAAAAATTGATTTTTTGAGGAAATTGGTCAAAATTTTGATTTTTTGGGGGTGGTCACGAATTAACCTTCTTTTCGCTCTAGGACGCATATTTAAGGAGATATGGCCATAAAAAAAATCATATAAAAAAATTGATTTTTTGAAGAAATTGGTCAAAATTTTGATTTTTTGGGGGTGGTCACGAATTAACCTTCTTTTCGCTCTAGGACGCATATTTAAGGAGATATGGCCAATTTAAGTTTTTCATATAAAAAAATTGATTTTTTGAAGAAATTGGTCAAAATTTTGATTTTTTGGGGGTGGTCACGAATTAACCTTCTTTTCGCTCTAGGACGCATATTTAAGGAGATATGGCCATAAAAAAAAATCATATAAAAAAATTGATTTTTTGAAGAAATTGGTCAAAATTTTGATTTTTTGGGGGTGGTCACGAATTAACCTTCTTTTCGCTCTAGGACGCATATTTAAGGAGATATGGCCAATTTAAGTTTTTCATATAAAAAATTGATTTTTTGAGGAAATTGGTCAAAATTTTGATTTTTTGGGGGTGGTCACGAATTAACCTTCTTTTCGCTCTAGGACGCATATTTAAGGAGATATGGCCAATTTAAGTTTTTCATATAAAAAAATTGGTTTTTTGAAGAAAGTGGTCAAAATTTTGATTTTTTGGGGGTGGTCACGAATTAACCTTCTTTTCGCTCTAGGACGCATATTTAAGGAGATATGGCCAATTTAAGTTTTTCATATAAAAAAATTGATTTTTTGAGGAAATTGGTCAAAATTTTGATTTTTTGGGGGTGGTCACGAATTAACCTTCTTTTCGCTCTAGGACGCATATTTAAGGAGATATGGCCAATTTAAGTTTTTCATATAAAAAATTGATTTTTTGAAGAAATTGGTCAAAATTTTGATTTTTTGGGGGTGGTCACGAATTAACCTTCTTTTCGCTCTAGGACGCATATTTAAGGAGATATGGCCAATTTAAGTTTTTCATATAAAAAAATTGATTTTTTGAAGAAAGTGGTCAAAATTTTGATTTTTTGGGGGTCGTCACGAATTAACCTTCTTTTCGCTCTAGGACGCATATTTAAGGAGATATGGCCAATTTAAGTTTTTCATATAAAAAATTTGATTTTTTGAAGAAATTGGTCAAAATTTTGATTTTTTGGGTGTGGTCACGAATTAACCTTCTTTTCGCTCTAGGACGCATATTTAAGGAGATATGGCCAATTTAAGTTTTTCATATAAAAAATTGATTTTTTGAAGAAATTGGTCAAAATTTTGATTTTTTGGGGGTGGTCACGAATTAACCTTCTTTTCGCTCTAGGACGCATATTTAAGGAGATATGGCCAATTTAAGTTTTTCATATAAAAAAATTGATTTTTTGAGGAAATTGGTCAAAATTTTGATTTTTTGGGGGTGGTCACGAATTAACCTTCTTTTCGCTCTAGGACGCATATTTAAGGAGATATGGCCAATTTAAGTTTTTCATATAAAAAAATTAGTTTTTTGAAGAAAGTGGTCAAAATTTTGATTTTTTGGGGGTGGTCACGAATTAACCTTCTTTTCGCTCTAGGACGCATATTTAAGGAGATATGGCCAATTTAAGTTTTTCATGTAAACAATTTGATTTTTTGAAGAAATTGGTCAAAATTTTGATTTTTTGGGGGTGGTCACGAATTAACCTTCTTTTCGCTCTAGGACGCATATTTAAGGAGATATGGCCAATTTAATTTTTTCATGTGAAAAAATTGATTTTTTGAGGAAATTGGTCAAAATTTTGATTTTTTGGGGGTGGTCACGAATTAACCTTCTTTTCGCTCTAGGACGCATATTTAAGGAGATATGGCCAATTTAAGTTTTTCATATAAAACAATTGATTTTTTGAGGAAATTGGTCAAAATTTTGATTTTTTGGGGGTGGTCACGAATTAACCTTCTTTTCGCTCTAGGACGCATATTTAAGGAGATATGGCCAATTTAAGTTTTTCATATAAAAATTTTGAATTTTTGAGGAAATTGGTCAAAATTTTGATTTTTTGGGGGTGGTCACGAATTAACCTTCTTTTCGCTCTAGGACGCATATTTAAGGAGATATGGCCAATTTAAGTTTTTCATATAAAAAAATTGATTTTTTGAAGAAAGTGGTCAAAATTTTGATTTTTTGGGGGTGGTCACGAATTAACCTTCTTTTCGCTCTAGGACGCATATTTAAGGAGATATGGCCAATTTAAGTTTTTCATATAAACAATTTGATTTTTTGAAGAAATTGGTCAAAATTTTGATTTTTTGGGGGTGGTCACGAATTAACCTTCTTTTCGCTCTAGGACGCATATTTAAGGAGATATGGCCAATTTAAGTTTTTCATATAAAAAAATTGGTTTTTTGAAGAAAGTGGTCAAAATTTTGATTTTTTGGGGGTGGTCACGAATTAACCTTCTTTTCGCTCTAGGACGCATATTTAAGGAGATATGGCCAATTTAAGTTTTTCATATAAACAATTTGATTTTTTGAAGAAATTGGTCAAAATTTTGATTTTTTGGGGGTGGTCACGAATTAACCTTCTTTTCGCTCTAGGACGCATATTTAAGGAGATATGGCCAATTTAAGTTTTTCATATAAAAAATATGATTTTTTGAAGAAATTGGTCAAAATTTTGATTTTTTGGGTGTGGTCACGAATTAACCTACTTTTCGCTCTAGGACGCATATTTAAGGAGATATGGCCAATTTAATTTTTTCATGTGAAAAAATTGAATTTTTGAGGAAATTGGTCAAAATTTTGATTTTTTGGGGGTGGTCACGAATTAACCTTCTTTTCGCTCTAGGACGCATATTTAGGAGATATGGCCAATTTAAGTTTTTCATATAAAAAATTGATTTTTTGAGGAAATTGGTCAAAATTTTGATTTTTTGGGGGTGGTCACGAATTAACCTTCTTTTCGCTCTAGGACGCATATTTAAGGAGATATGGCCAATTTAAGTTTTTCATATAAAAATTTTGAATTTTTGAGGAAATTGGTCAAAATTTTGATTTTTTGGGGGTGGTCACGAATTAACCTTCTTTTCGCTCTAGGACGCATATTTAAGGAGATATGGCCAATTTAAGTTTTTCATATAAAAAAATTGATTTTTTGAAGAAATTGGTCAAAATTTTGATTTTTTGGGGGTGGTCACGAATTAACCTTCTTTTCGCTCTAGGACGCATATTTAAGGAGATATGGCCAATTTAAGTTTTTCATATAAAAAATTGATTTTTTGAGGAAATTGGTCAAAATTTTGATTTTTTGGGTGTGGTCACGAATTAACCTTCTTTTCGCTCTAGGACGCATATTTAAGGAGATATGGCCAATTTAATTTTTTCATGTGAAAAAATTGATTTTTTGAGGAAATTGGTCAAAATTTTGATTTTTTGGGGGTGGTCACGAATTAACCTTCTTTTCGCTCTAGGACGCATATTTAAGGAGATATGGCCAATTTAAGTTTTTCATATAAAAAATTTTGAATTTTTGAGGAAATTGGTCAAAATTTTGATTTTTTGGGGATGGTCACGAATTAACCTTCTTTTCGCTCTAGGACGCATATTTAAGGAGATATGGCCAATTTAAGTTTTTCATATAAAAAATTGATTTTTTGAGGAAATTGGTCAAAATTTTGATTTTTTGGGGGTGGTCACGAATTAACCTTCTTTTCGCTCTAGGACGCATATTTAAGGAGATATGGCCAATTTAAGTTTTTTATGTGAAAAAATTGATTTTTTGAGGAAATTGGTCAAAATTTTGATTTTTTGGGTGTGGTCACGAATTAACCTTCTTTTCGCTCTAGGACGCATATTTAAGGAGATATGGCCAATTTAAGTTTTTCATATAAAAAATTGATTGTTTGAGGAAATTGGTCAAAATTTTGATTTTTTGGGAGTGGTCACGAATTAACCTTCTTTTCGCTCTAGGACGCATATTTAAGGAGATATGGCCATAAAAAAAAATCATATAAAAAAATTGATTTTTTGAAGAAATTGGTCAAAATTTTGATTTTTTGGGGGTGGTCACGAATTAACCTTCTTTTCGCTCTAGGACGCATATTTAAGGAGATATGGCCAATTTAAGTTTTTCATATAAAGAATTTGATTTTTTGAAGAAATTGGTCAAAATTTTGATTTTTTGGGTGTGGTCACGAATTAACCTTCTTTTCGCTCTAGGACGCATATTTAAGGAGATATGGCCAATTTAAGTTTTTCATATAAAAAATTGATTTTTTGAAGAAATTGGTCAAAATTTTGATTTTTTGGGGGTGGTCACGAATTAACCTTCTTTTCGCTCTAGGACGCATATTTAAGGAGATATGGCCAATTTAAGTTTTTCATATAAAAAAATTGATTTTTTGAGGAAATTGGTCAAAATTTTGATTTTTTGGGGGTGGTCACGAATTAACCTTCTTTTCGCTCTAGGACGCATATTTAAGGAGATATGGCCAATTTAAGTTTTTCATATAAAAAATTTGATTTTTTGAAGAAATTGGTCAAAATTTTGATTTTTTGGGTGTGGTCACGAATTAACCTTCTTTTCGCTCTAGGACGCATATTTAAGGACATATGGCCAATTTAATTTTTTCATGTGAAAAAATTGATTTTTTGAGGAAATTGGTCAAAATTTTGATTTTTTGGGGGTGGTCACGAATTAACCTTCTTTTCGCTCTAGGACGCATATTTAAGGAGATATGGCCAATTTAAGTTTTTCATATAAAAAAATTGATTTTTTGAGGAAATTGGTCAAAATTTTGATTTTTTGGGGGTGGTCACGAATTAACCTTCTTTTCGCTCTAGGACGCATATTTAAGGAGATATGGCCAATTTAAGTTTTTCATATAAAAATTTTGAATTTTTGAGGAAATTGGTCAAAATTTTGATTTTTTGGGGGTGGTCACGAATTAACCTTCTTTTCGCTCTAGGACGCATATTTAAGGAGATATGGCCAATTTAAGTTTTTCATATAAAAAAATTGATTTTTTGAAGAAATTGGTCAAAATTTTGATTTTTTGGGGGTGGTCACGAATTAACCTTCTTTTCGCTCTAGGACGCATATTTAAGGAGATATGGCCAATTTAAGTTTTTCATATAAAAAATTGATTTTTTGAGGAAATTGGTCAAAATTTTGATTTTTTGGGTGTGGTCACGAATTAACCTTCTTTTCGCTCTAGGACGCATATTTAAGGAGATATGGCCAATTTAATTTTTTCATGTGAAAAAATTGATTTTTTGAGGAAATTGGTCAAAATTTTGATTTTTTGGGGGTGGTCACGAATTAACCTTCTTTTCGCTCTAGGACGCATATTTAAGGAGATATGGCCAATTTAAGTTTTTCATATAAAAAATTGATTTTTTGAGGAAATTGGTCAAAATTTTGATTTTTTGGGTGTGGTCACGAATTAACCTTCTTTTCGCTCTAGGACGCATATTTAAGGAGATATGGCCAATTTAATTTTTTCATATAAAAAATTGATTTTTTGAGGAAATTGGTCAAAATTTTGATTTTTTGGGGGTGGTCACGAATTAACCTTCTTTTCGCTCTAGGACGCATATTTAAGGAGATATGGCCAATTTAAGTTTTTCATATAAAAAAATTGATTTTTTGAGGAAATTGGTCAAAATTTTGATTTTTTGGGTGTGGTCACGAATTAACCTTCTTTTCGCTCTAGGATGCATATTTAAGGAGATATGGCCAATTTAAGTTTTTCATATAAAAAATTGATTTTTTGAGGAAATTGGTCAAAATTTTGATTTTTTGGGTGTGGTCACGAATTAACCTTCTTTTCGCTCTAGGACGCATATTTAAGGAGATATGGCCACTTTAAGTTTTTTATGTGAAAAAATTGATTTTTTGAGGAAATTGGTCAAAATTTTGATTTTTTGGGGGTGGTCACGAATTAACCTTCTTTTCGCTCTGGGACGCATATTTAAGGAGATATGGCCAATTTAAGTTTTTCATATAAAAAATTTGATTTTTTGAAGAAATTGGTCAAAATTTTGATTTTTTGGGGGTGGTCACGAATTAACCTTCTTTTCGCTCTAGGACGCATATTTAAGGAGATATGGCCAATTTAAGTTTTTCATATAAAAAAATTGATTTTTTGAAGAAATTGGTCAAAATTTTGATTTTTTGGGGGTGGTCACGAATTAACCTTCTTTTCGCTCTAGGACGCATATTTAAGGAGATATGGCCAATTTAAGTTTTTCATATAAAAAAATTGATTTTTTGAGGAAATTGGTCAAAATTTTGATTTTTTGGGGGTGGTCACGAATTAACCTTCTTTTCGCTCTAGGACGCATATTTAAGGAGATATGGCCAATTTAAGTTTTTCATATAAAAAATAGATTTTTTGAGGAAATTGGTCAAAATTTTGATTTTTTGGGGGTGGTCACGAATTAACCTTCTTTTCGCTCTAGGGCGCATATTTAAGGAGATATGGCCAATTTAAGTTTTTCATATAAAAAATTTGAGTTTTTGAAGAAATTGGTCAAAATTTTGATTTTTTGGGGGTGGTCACGAATTAACCTTCTTTTCGCTCTAGGACGCATATTTAAGGAGATATGGCCAATTTAAGTTTTTCATATAAAAAAATTGATTTTTTGAGGAAATTGGTCAAAATGTTGATTTTTTGGGGGTGGTCACGAATTAACCTTCTTTTCGCTCTAGGACGCATATTTAAGGAGATATGGCCAATTTAAGTTTTTCATATAAAAAAATTGATTTTTTGAGGAAATTGGTCAAAATTTTGATTTTTTGGGGGTGGTCACGAATTAACCTTCTTTTCGCTCTAGGACGCATATTTAAGGAGATATGGCCAATTTAAGTTTTTCATATAAAAAATTTGATTTTTTGAAGAAATTGGTCAAAATTTTGATTTTTTGGGTGTGGTCACGAATTAACCTTCTTTTCGCTCTAGGACGCATATTTAAGGAGATATGGCCAATTTAAGTTTTTCATGTGAAAAAATTGATTTTTTGTGGAAATTGGTCAAAATTTTGATTTTTTGGGGGTGGTCACGAATTAACCTTCTTTTCGGACGCATATTTAAGGAGATATGGCCAATTTAAGTTTTTCATATAAAAAAATTGATTTTTTGAGGAAATTGGTCAAAATTTTGATTTTTTGGGGGTGGTCACGAATTAACCTTCTTTTCGCTCTAGGACGCATATTTAAGGAGATATGGCCAATTTAAGTTTTTCATATAAAAATTTTGAATTTTTGAGGAAATTGGTCAAAATTTTGATTTTTTGGGTGTGGTCACGAATTAACCTTCTTTTCGCTCTAGGACGCATATTTAAGGAGATATGGCCATAAAAAAAAAATCATATAAAAAAATTGATTTTTTGAAGAAATTGGTCAAAATTTTGATTTTTTGGGGGTGGTCACGAATTAACCTTCTTTTCGCTCTAGGACGCATATTTAAGGAGATATGGCCAATTTAAGTTTTTCATATAAAAAATTGATTTTTTGAAGAAATTGGTCAAAATTTTGATTTTTTGGGGGTGGTCACGAATTAACCTTCTTTTCGCTCTAGGACGCATATTTAAGGAGATATGGCCAATTTAAGTTTTTCATATAAACAATTTGATTTTTTGAAGAAATTGGTCAAAATTTTGATTTTTTGGGGGTGGTCACGAATTAACCTTCTTTTCGCTCTAGGACGCATATTTAAGGAGATATGGCCAATTTAAGTTTTTCATATAAAAAATTTGATTTTTTGAAGAAATTGGTCAAAATTTTGATTTTTTGGGGGTGGTCACGAATTAACCTTCTTTTCGCTCTAGGACGCATATTTAAGGAGATATGGCCAATTTAAGTTTTTCATATAAAAAAATTGATTTTTTGAAGAAATTGGTAAAAATTTTGATTTTTTGGGGGTGGTCGCGAATTAACCTTCTTTTCGCTCTAGGACGCATATTTAAGGAGATATGGCCAATTTAAGTTTTTCATATAAAAAAATTGATTTTTTGAGGAAATTGGTCAAAATTTTGATTTTTTGGGGGTGGTCACGAATTAACCTTCTTTTCGCTCTAGGACGCATATTTAAGGAGATATGGCCAATTTAAGTTTTTCATATAAAAAATTGATTTTTTGAGGAAATTGGTCAAAATTTTGATTTTTTGGGGGTGGTCACGAATTAACCTTCTTTTCGCTCTAGGACGCATATTTAAGGAGATATGGCCAATTTAAGTTTTTCATATAAAAATTTTGAATTTTTGAGGAAATTGGTCAAAATTTTGATTTTTTGGGTGTGGTCACGAATTAACCTTCTTTTCGCTCTAGGACGCATATTTAAGGAGATATGGCCAATTTAAGTTTTTCATATAAAAAAATTGATTTTTTGAGGAAATTGGTCAAAATTTTGATTTTTTGGGGGTGGTCACGAATTAACCTTCTTTTCGCTCTAGGACGCATATTTAAGGAGATATGGCCAATTTAAGTTTTTCATATAAAAAATTGATTGTTTGAGGAAATTGGTCAAAATTTTGATTTTTTGGGGGTGGTCACGAATTAACCTTCTTTTCGCTCTAGGACGCATATTTAAGGAGATATGACCAATTTAAGTTTTTCATGTGAAAAAATTGATTTTTTGAGGAAATTGGTCAAAATTTTGATTTTTTGGGGGTGGTCACGAATTAACCTTCTTTTCGCTCTAGGACGCATATTTAAGGAGATATGGCCAATTTAATTTTTCATGTGAAAAAATTGATTTTTTGAGGAAATTGGTCAAAATTTTGATTTTTTGGGGGTGGTCACGAATTAACCTTCTTTTCGCTCTAGGACGCATATTTAAGGAGATATGGCCAATTTAAGTTTTTCATATAAAAAAATTGATTTTTTGAGGAAATTGGTCAAAATTTTGATTTTTTGGGGGTGGTCACGAATTAACCTTCTTTTCGCTCTAGGACGCATATTTAAGGAGATATGGCCAATTTAAGTTTTTCATATAAAAATTTTGAATTTTTGAGGAAATTGGTCAAAATTTTGATTTTTTGGGGGTGGTCACGAATTAACCTTCTTTTCGCTCTAGGACGCATATTTAAGGAGGTATGGCCAATTTAAGTTTTTCATATAAAAAAATTGATTTTTTGAAGAAATTGGTCAAAATTTTGATTTTTTGGGGGTGGTCACGAATTAACCTTCTTTTCGCTCTAGGACGCATATTTAAGGAGATATGGCCAATTTAAGTTTTTCATATAAAAAATTGATTTTTTGAGGAAATTGGTCAAAATTTTGATTTTTTGGGTGTGGTCACGAATTAACCTTCTTTTCGCTCTAGGACGCATATTTAAGGAGATATGGCCAATTTAAGTTTTTCATATAAAAAATAGATTTTTTGAGGAAATTGGTCAAAATTTTGATTTTTTGGGGGTGGTCACGAATTAACCTTCTTTTCGCTCTAGGGCGCATATTTAAGGAGATATGGCCAATTTAAGTTTTTCATATAAAAAAATTGATTTTTTGAAGAAATTGGTCAAAATTTTGATTTTTTGGGGGTGGTCACGAATTAACCTTCTTTTCGCTCTAGGACGCATATTTAAGGAGATATGGCCAATTTAAGTTTTTCATAAAAAAAATTGATTTTTTGAAGAAATTGGTCAAAATTTTGATTTTTTGGGGGTGGTCGCGAATTAACCTTCTTTTCGCTCTAGGACGCATATTTAAGGAGATATGGCCAATTTAAGTTTTTCATATAAAAAAATTGATTTTTTGAGGAAATTGGTCAAAATTTTGATTTTTTGGGGGTGGTCACGAATTAACCTTCTTTTCGCTCTAGGACGCATATTTAAGGAGATATGGCCAATTTAAGTTTTTCATATAAAAAATTTGATTTTTTGAAGAAATTGGTCAAAATTTTGATTTTTTGGATGTGGTCACGAATTAACCTTCTTTTCGCTCTAGGACGCATTTAAGGAGATATGGTCAATTTAAGTTTTTCATGTGAAAAAATTGATTTTTTGAGGAAATTGGTCAAAATTTTGATTTTTTGGGGGTGGTCACGAATTAACCTTCTTTTCGCTCTAGGACGCATATTTAAGGAGATATGGCCAATTTAAGTTTTTCATATAAAAAAATTGATTTTTTGAGGAAATTGGTCAAAATTTTGATTTTTTGGGGGTGGTCACGAATTAACCTTCTTTTCGCTCTAGGACGCATATTTAAGGAGATATGGCCAATTTAAGTTTTTCATATAAAAATTTTGTATTTTTGAGGAAATTGGTCAAAATTTTGATTTTTTGGGTGTGGTCACGAATTAACCTTCTTTTCGCTCTAGGACGCATATTTAAGGAGATATGGCCAATTTAAGTTTTTCATATAAAAAAATTGATTTTTTGAGGAAATTGGTCAAAATTTTGATTTTTTGGGGGTGGTCACGAATTAACCTTCTTTTCGCTCTAGGACGCATATTTAAGGAGATATGGCCAATTTAAGTTTTTCATATAAAAAATTGATTTTTTGAAGAAATTGGTCAAAATTTTGATTTTTTGGGTGTGGTCACGAATTAACCTTCTTTTCGCTCTAGGACGCATATTTAAGGAGATATGGCCAATTTAAGTTTTTCATGTGAAAAAATTGATTTTTTGAGGAAATTGGTCAAAATTTTGATTTTTTGGGGGTGGTCACGAATTAACCTTCTTTTCGCTCTAGGACGCATATTTAAGGAGATATGTCCAATTTAAGTTTTTCATATAAAAAATTTGATTTTTTGAAGAAATTGGTCAAAATTTTGATTTTTGGGGGTGGTCAAGAATTAACCTTCTTTTCGCTCTAGGACGCATATTTAAGGAGATATGGCCAATTTAAGTTTTTCATATAAAAAATTTGATTTTTTGAAGAAATTGGTCAAAATTTTGATTTTTTGGGGGTGGTCACGAATTAACCTTCTTTTCGCTCTAGGACGCATATTTAAGGAGATATGGCCAATTTAAGTTTTTCATATAAAAAAATTGATTTTTTGAAGAAATTGGTCAAAATTTTGATTTTTTGGGGGTGGTCACGAATTAACCTTTCTTTTCGCTCTAGGACGCATATTTAAGGAGATATGGCCAATTTAAGTTTTTCATATAAAAAATTTGATTTTTTGAAGAAATTGGTCAAAATTTTGATTTTTTGGGGGTGGTCACGAATTAACCTTCTTTTCGCTCTAGGACGCATATTTAAGGAGATATGGCCAATTTAAGTTTTTCATATAAAAAATTGATTTTTTGAAGAAATTGGTCAAAATTTTGATTTTTTGGGGGTGGTCACGAATTAACCTTCTTTTCGCTCTAGGACGCATATTTAAGGAGATATGGCCAATTTAAGTTTTTCATATAAAAAAATTGATTTTTTGAGGAAATTGGTCAAAATTTTGATTTTTTGGGGGTGGTCACGAATTAACTTTCTTTTCGCTCTAGGACGCATATTTAAGGAGATATGGCCAATTTAAGTTTTTCATAAAAAAAAGTTTTTCATATAAAAAATTTGATTTTTTGAAGAAATTGGTCAAAATTTTGATTTTTTGGGTGTGGTCACGAATTAACCTTCTTTTCGCTCTAGGACGCATATTTAAGGAGATATGGCCAATTTAAGTTTTTCATATAAAAAATTGATTTTTTGAGGAAATTGGTCAAAATTTTGATTTTTTGGGGATGGTCACGAATTAACCTTCTTTTCGCTCTAGGACGCATATTTAAGGAGATATGGCCAATTTAAGTTTTTCATATAAAAAATTTGATTTTTTGAAGAAATTGGTCAAAATTTTGATTTTTTGGGGGTGGTCAAGAATTAACCTTCTTTTCGCTCTGGGACGCATATTTAAGGAGATATGGCCAATTTAAGTTTTTCATATAAAAAATTTGATTTTTTGAAGAAATTGGTCAAAATTTTGATTTTTTGGGTGTGGTCACGAATTAACCTTCTTTTCGCTCTAGGACGCATATTTAAGGAGATATGGCCAATTTAAGTTTTTCATATAAAAAATTGATTTTTTGAGGAAATTGGTCAAAATTTTGATTTTTGGGGGTGGTCACGAATTAACCTTTCTTTTCGCTCTAGGACGCATATTTAAGGAGATATGGCCAATTTAAGTTTTTCATATAAAAAAATTGATTTTTTGAAGAAATTGGTCAAAATTTTGATTTTTTGGGGGTGGTCACGAATTAACCTTCTTTTCGCTCTGGGACGCATATTTAAGGAGATATGGCCAATTTAAGTTTTTCATATAAAAAAATTGATTTTTTGAGGAAATTGGTCAAAATTTTGATTTTTTGGGGGTGGTCACGAATTAACCTTCTTTTCGCTCTAGGACGCATATTTAAGGAGATATGGCCAATTTAAGTTTTTCATATAAAAAATTGATTTTTTGAGGAAATTGGTCAAAATTTTGATTTTTTGGGGGTGGTCACGAATTAACCTTCTTTTCGCTCTAGGACGCATATTTAAGGAGATATGGCCAATTTAAGTTTTTCATATAAAAAATTGATTTTTTGAGGAAATTGGTCAAAATTTTGATTTTTTGGGTGTGGTCACGAATTAACCTTCTTTTCGCTCTAGGACGCATATTTAAGGAGATATGGCCAATTTAAGTTTTTCATATAAAAAAATTGATTTTTTGAAGAAATTGGTTAAAATTTTGATTTTTTGGGGGTGGTCACGAATTAACCTTCTTTTCGCTCTAGGACGCATATTTAAAGAGATATGGCCAATTTAAGTTTTTCATATAAAAAATTTGATTTTTTGAATAAATTGGTCAAAATTTTGATTTTTTGGGTGTGGTCACGAATTAACCTTCTTTTCGCTCTAGGACGCATATTTAAGGAGATATGGCCAATTTAAGTTTTTCATATAAAAAAATTGATTTTTTGAGGAAATTGGTCAAAATTTTGATTTTTTGGGTGTGGTCACGAATTAACCTTCTTTTCGCTCTAGGACGCATATTTAAGGAGATATGGCCAATTTAAGTTTTTCATATAAAAAAATTGATTTTTTGAAGAAATTGGTTAAAATTTTGATTTTTTGGGGGTGGTCACGAATTAACCTTCTTTTCGCTCTAGGACGCATATTTAAAGAGATATGGCCAATTTAAGTTTTTCATATAAAAAATTTGATTTTTTGAATAAATTGGTCAAAATTTTGATTTTTTGGGTGTGGTCACGAATTAACCTTCTTTTCGCTCTAGGACGCATATTTAAGGAGATATGGCCAATTTAAGTTTTTCATATAAAAAAATTGATTTTTTGAAGAAATTGGTCAAAATTTTGATTTTTTGGGGGTGGTCACGAATTAACCTTCTTTTCGCTCTGGGACGCATATTTAAGGAGATATGGCCAATTTAAGTTTTTCATATAAAAAAATTGATTTTTTGAGGAAATTGGTCAAAATTTTGATTTTTTGGGTGTGGTCACGAATTAACCTTCTTTTCGCTCTAGGACGCATATTTAAGGAGATATGGCCAATTTAAGTTTTTCATATAAAAAAATTGATTTTTTGAAGAAATTGGTTAAAATTTTGATTTTTTGGGGGTGGTCACGAATTAACCTTCTTTTCGCTCTAGGACGCATATTTAAAGAGATATGGCCAATTTAAGTTTTTCATATAAAAAATTTGATTTTTTGAATAAATTGGTCAAAATTTTGATTTTTTGGGTGTGGTCACGAATTAACCTTCTTTTCGCTCTAGGACGCATATTTAAGGAGATATGGCCAATTTAAGTTTTTCATATAAAAAAATTGATTTTTTGAAGAAATTGGTTAAAATTTTGATTTTTTGGGGGTGGTCACGAATTAACCTTCTTTTCGCTCTAGGACGCATATTTAAAGAGATATGGCCAATTTAAGTTTTTCATATAAAAAATTTGATTTTTTGAATAAATTGGTCAAAATTTTGATTTTTTGGGTGTGGTCACGAATTAACCTTCTTTTCGCTCTAGGACGCATATTTAAGGAGATATGGCCAATTTAAGTTTTTCATGTGAAAAAATTGATTTTTTGAGGAAATTGGTCAAAATTTTGATTTTTTGGGGGTGGTCACGAATTAACCTTCTTTTCGCTCTAGGACGCATATTTAAGGAGATATGGCCAATTTAAGTTTTTCATATAAAAAATTTGATTTTTTGAAGAAATTGGTCAAAATTTTGATTTTTTGGGGGTGGTCACGAATTAACCTTCTTTTCGCTCTAGGACGCATATTTAAGGAGATATGGCCAATTTAAGTTTTTCATATAAAAAATTTGATTTTTTGAAGAAATTGGTCAAATTTTTGATTTTTTGGGGGTGGTCACGAATTAACCTTCTTTTCGCTCTAGGACGCATATTTAAGGAGATATGGCCAATTTAAGTTTTTCATATAAAAAAATTGATTTTTTGAGGAAATTGGTCAAAATTTTGATTTTTTGGGTGTGGTCACGAATTAACCTTCTTTTCGCTCTAGGACGCATATTTAAGGAGATATGGCCAATTTAAGTTTTTCATATAAAAAATTTGATTTTTTGAAGAAATTGGTCAAAATTTTGATTTTTTGGGGGTGGTCACGAATTAACCTTCTTTTCGCTCTAGGACGCATATTTAAGGAGATATGGCCAATTTAAGTTTTTCATATAAAAAAATTGATTTTTTGAAGAAATTGGTCAAAATTTTGATTTTTTGGGGGTGGTCACGAATTAACCTTCTTTTCGCTCTGGGACGCATATTTAAGGAGATATGGCCAATTTAAGTTTTTCATATAAAAAATTTGATTTTTTGAAGAAATTGGTCAAAATTTTGATTTTTTGGGGATGGTCACGAATTAACCTTCTTTTCGCTCTAGGACGCATATTTAAGGAGATATGGCCAATTTAAGTTTTTCATATAAAAAATTGATTTTTTGAGGAAATTGGTCAAAATTTTGATTTTTTGGGTGTGGTCACGAATTGACCTTCTTTTCGCTCTAGGACGCATATATAAGGAGATATGGCCAATTTAAGTTTTTCATGTGAAAAAATTGATTTTTTGAGGAAATTGGTCAAAATTTTGATTTTTTGGGGGTGGTCACGAATTAACCTTCTTTTCGCTCTAGGACGCATATTTAAGGAGATATGGCCAATTTAAGTTTTTCATATAAAAAATTTGATTTTTTGAAGAAATTGGTCAAAATTTTGATTTTTTGGGGGTGGTCACGAATTAACCTTCTTTTCGCTCTGGGACGCATATTTAAGGAGATATGGCCAATTTAAGTTTTTCATATAAAAAATTTGATTTTTTGAAGAAATTGGTCAAAATTTTGATTTTTTGGGTGTGGTCACGAATTAACCTTCTTTTCGCTCTAGGACGCATATTTAAGGAGATATGGCCAATTTAAGTTTTTCATATAAAAAATTGATTTTTTGAGGAAATTGGTCAAAATTTTGATTTTTTGGGGGTGGTCACGAATTAACCTTTCTTTTCGCTCTAGGACGCATATTTAAGGAGATATGGCCAATTTAAGTTTTTCATATAAAAAAATTGATTTTTTGAAGAAATTGGTCAAAATTTTGATTTTTTGGGGGTGGTCACGAATTAACCTTCTTTTCGCTCTGGGACGCATATTTAAGGAGATATGGCCAATTTAAGTTTTTCATATAAAAAAATTGATTTTTTGAGGAAATTGGTCAAAATTTTGATTTTTTGGGGGTGGTCACGAATTAACCTTCTTTTCGCTCTAGGACGCATATTTAAGGAGATATGGCCAATTTAAGTTTTTCATATAAAAAATTGATTTTTTGAGGAAATTGGTCAAAATTTTGATTTTTTGGGGGTGGTCACGAATTAACCTTCTTTTCGCTCTAGGACGCATATTTAAGGAGATATGGCCAATTTAAGTTTTTCATATAAAAAATTGATTTTTTGAGGAAATTGGTCAAAATTTTGATTTTTTGGGTGTGGTCACGAATTAACCTTCTTTTCGCTCTAGGACGCATATTTAAGGAGATATGGCCAATTTAAGTTTTTCATGTGAAAAAATTGATTTTTTGAGGAAATTGGTCAAAATTTTGATTTTTTGGGGGTGGTCACGAATTAACCTTCTTTTCGCTCTAGGACGCATATTTAAGGAGATATGGCCAATTTAAGTTTTTCATATAAAAAATTTGATTTTTTGAAGAAATTGGTCAAAATTTGGATTTTTTGGGGGTGGTCACGAATTAACCTTCTTTTCGCTCTAGGACGCATATTTAAGGAGATATGGCCAATTTAAGTTTTTCATATAAAAAATTTGATTTTTTGAAGAAATTGGTCAAAATTTTGATTTTTTGGGGGTGGTCACGAATTAATCTTCTTTTCGCTCTAGGACGCATATTTAAGGAGATATGGCCAATTTAAGTTTTTCATATAAAAATTTTGAATTTTTGAGGAAATTGGTCAAAATTTTGATTTTTTGGGGGTGGTCACGAATTAACCTTCTTTTCGCTCTAGGACGCATATTTAAGGAGATATGACCAATTTAAGTTTTTCATATAAAAAAATTGATTTTTTGAGGAAATTGGTCAAAATTTTGATTTTTTGGGGGTGGTCACGAATTAATCTTCTTTTCGCTCTAGGACGCATATTTAAGGAGATATGGCCAATTTAAGTTTTTCATTTAAAAATTTTGAATTTTTGAGGAAATTGGTCAAAATTTTGATTTTTTGGGGGTGGTCACGAATTAACCTTCTTTTCGCTCTAGGACGCATATTTAAGGAGATATGGCCAATTTAAGTTTTTCATATAAAAAAATTGATTTTTTGAGGAAATTGGTCAAAATTTTGATTTTTTGGGGGTGGTCACGAATTAACCTTCTTTTCGCTCTAGGACGCATATTTAAGGAGATATGGCCAATTTAAGTTTTTCATATAAAAAAATTGATTTTTTGAGGAAATTGGCAAAAATTTTGATTTTTTGGGGGTGGTCACGAATTAACCTTCTTTTCGCTCTAGGACGCATATTTAAGGAGATATGGCCAATTTAAGTTTTTCATATAAAAAAATTGATTTTTGGGGAAATTGGTCAAAATTTTGATTTTTTGGGGGTGGTCACGAATTAACCTTCTTTTCGCTCTAGGACGCATATTTAAGGAGATGTGGCCAATTTAAGTTTTTCATATAAAAAATTGATTTTTTGAGGAAATTGGTCAAAATTTTGATTTTTTGGGGGTGGTCACGAATTAACCTTCTTTTCGCTCTAGGACGCATATTTAAGGAGATATGGCCAATTTAAGTTTTTCATATAAAAAAATTGATTTTTTGAGGAAATTGGCAAAAATTTTGATTTTTTGGGGGTGGTCACGAATTAACCTTCTTTTCGCTCTAGGACGCATATTTAAGGAGATATGGCCAATTTAAGTTTTTCATATAAAAAAATTGATTTTTTGGGGAAATTGGTCAAAATTTTGATTTTTTGGGGGTGGTCACGAATTAACCTTCTTTTCGCTCTAGGACGCATATTTAAGGAGATATGGCCAATTTAAGTTTTTCATATAAAAAATTGATTTTTTGAGGAAATTGGTCAAAATTTTGATTTTTTGGGGGTGGTCACGAATTAACCTTCTTTTCGCTCTAGGACGCATATTTAAGGAGATATGGCCAATTTAAGTTTTTCATATAAAAAAATTGATTTTTTGAAGAAATTGGTTAAAATTTTGATTTTTTGGGGGTGGTCACGAATTAACCTTCTTTTCGCTCTAGGACGCATATTTAAAGAGATATGGCCAATTTAAGTTTTTCATATAAAAAATTTGATTTTTTGAATAAATTGGTCAAAATTTTGATTTTTTGGGTGTGGTCACGAATTAACCTTCTTTTCGCTCTAGGACGCATATTTAAGGAGATATGGCCAATTTAAGTTTTTCATATAAAAAAATTGATTTTTTGAGGAAATTGGTCAAAATTTTGATTTTTTGGGTGTGGTCACGAATTAACCTTCTTTTCGCTCTAGGACGCATATTTAAGGAGATATGGCCAATTTAAGTTTTTCATGTGAAAAAATTGATTTTTTGAGGAAATTGGTCAAAATTTTGATTTTTTGGGGGTGGTCACGAATTAACCTTCTTTTCGCTCTAGGACGCATATTTAAGGAGATATGGCCAATTTAAGTTTTTCATATAAAAAAATTGATTTTTTGAGGAAATTGGTCAAAATTTTGATTTTTTGGGGGTGGTCACGAATTAACCTTCTTTTCGCTCTAGGACGCATATTTAAGGAGATATGGCCAATTTAATTTTTTCATGTGAAAAAATTGATTTTTTGAGGAAATTGGTCAAAATTTTGATTTTTTGGGGGTGGTCACGATTAACCTTCTTTTCGCTCTAGGACGCATATTTAAGGAGATATGGCCAATTTAAGTTTTTCATATAAAAAGATTGATTTTTTGAAGAAATTGATCAAAATTTTGATTTTTTGGGGGTGGTCACGAATTAACCTTCTTTTCGCTCTAGGACGCATATTTAAGGAGATATGGCCAATTTAAGTTTTTCATATAAAAAAATTGATTTTTTGAGGAAATTGGTCAAAATTTTGATTTTTTGGGGGTGGTCACGAATTAACCTTCTCTTCGCTCTAGGACGCATATTTAAGGAGATATGGCCAATTTAAGTTTTTCATATAAAAAAATTGATTTTTTGAGGAAATTGGTCAAAATTTTGATTTTTTGGGTGTGGTCACGAATTAACCTTCTTTTCGCTCTAGGACGCATATTTAAGGAGATATGGCCAATTTAAGTTTTTCATATAAAAATTTTGAATTTTTGAGGAAATTGGTCAAAATTTTGATTTTTTGGGGGTGGTCACGAATTAACCTTCTTTTCGCTCTAGGACGCATATTTAAGGAGATATGGCCAATTTAAGTTTTTCATATAAAAAAATTGATTTTTTTGAGGAAATTGGTCAAAATTTTGATTTTTTGGGGGTGGTCACGAATTAACCTTCTTTTCGCTCTAGGACGCATATTTAAGGAGATATGGCCAATTTAAGTTTTTCATATAAAAAAATTGATTTTTTGGGGAAATTGGTCAAAATTTTGATTTTTTGGGGGTGGTCACGAATTAACCTCTTTTCGCTCTGGGACGCATATTTAAGGAGATATGGCCAATTTAAGTTTTTCATATAAAAAATTTGATTTTTTGAAGAAATTGGTCAAAATTTTGATTTTTTGGGGATGGTCACGAATTAACCTTCTTTTCGCTCTAGGACGCATATTTAAGGAGATATGGCCAATTTAAGTTTTTCATATAAAAAAATTGATTTTTTGGGGAAATTGGTCAAAATTTTGATTTTTTGGGGGTGGTCACGAATTAACCTTCTTTTCGCTCTAGGACGCATATTTAAGGAGATATGGCCAATTTAAGTTTTTCATATAAAAAATTGATTTTTTGAGGAAATTGGTCAAAATTTTGATTTTTTGTTGGTGGAAATTGGTCAAAATTTTGATTTTTTGGGGGTGGTCACGAATTAACCTTCTTTTCGCTCTAGGACGCATATTTAAGGAGATATGGCCAATTTAAGTTTTTCATATAAAAAAATTGATTTTTTGAAGAAATTGGTTAAAATTTTGATTTTTTGGGGGTGGTCACGAATTAACCTTCTTTTCGCTCTAGGACGCATATTTAAGGAGATATGGCCAATTTAAGTTTTTCATATAAAAATTTTGAATTTTTGAGGAAATTGGTCAAAATTTTGATTTTTTGGGGGTGGTCACGAATTAACCTTCTTTTCGCTCTAGGACGCATATTTAAGGAGATATGGCCAATTTAAGTTTTTCATATAAAAAAATTGATTTTTTGAGGAAATTGGTCAAAATTTTGATTTTTTGGGGGTGGTCACGAATTAACCTTCTTTTCGCTCTAGGACGCATATTTAAGGAGATATGGCCAATTTAAGTTTTTCATATAAAAAAATTGATTTTTTGAAGAAATTGGTTAAAATTTTGATTTTTTGGGGGTGGTCACGAATTAACCTTCTTTTCGCTCTAGGACGCATATTTAAAGAGATTTGGCCAATTAAAGTTTTTCATATAAAAAAATTGATTTTTTGAAGAAATTGGTCAAAATTTTGATTTTTTGGGTGTGGTCACGAATTAACCTTCTTTTCGCTCTAGGACGCATATTTAAGGAGATATGGCCAATTTAAGTTTTTCATATAAAAAAATTGATTTTTTGAGGAAATTGGTCAAAATTTTGATTTTTTGGGGGTGGTCACGAATTAACCTTCTTTTCGCTCTAGGACGCATATTTAAGGAGATATGGCCAATTTAAGTTTTTCATATAAAAAAATTGATTTTTTGAGGAAATTGGTCAAAATTTTGATTTTTTGGGTGTGGTCACGAATTAACCTTCTTTTCGCTCTAGGACGCATATTTAAGGAGATATGGCCAATTTAAGTTTTTCATATAAAAATTTTGAATTTTTGAGGAAATTGGTCAAAATTTTGATTTTTTGGGGGTGGTCACGAATTAACCTTCTTTTCGCTCTAGGACGCATATTTAAGGAGATATGGCCAATTTAAGTTTTTCATATAAAAAAATTGATTTTTTGAGGAAATTGGTCAAAATTTTGATTTTTTGGGGGTGGTCACGAATTAACCTTCTTTTCGCTCTAGGACGCATATTTAAGGAGATATGGCCAATTTAAGTTTTTCATATAAAAAAATTGATTTTTTGAAGAAATTGGTTAAAATTTTGATTTTTTGGGGGTGGTCACGAATTAACCTTCTTTTCGCTCTAGGACGCATATTTAAAGAGATTTGGCCAATTAAAGTTTTTCATATAAAAAAATTGATTTTTTGAAGAAATTGGTCAAAATTTTGATTTTTTGGGTGTGGTCACGAATTAACCTTCTTTTCGCTCTAGGACGCATATTTAAGGAGATATGGCCAATTTAAGTTTTTCATATAAAAAAATTGATTTTTTGAGGAAATTGGTCAAAATTTTGATTTTTTGGGTGTGGTCACGAATTAACCTTCTTTTCGCTCTAGGACGCATATTTAAGGAGATATGGCCAATTTAAGTTTTTCATATAAAAATTTTGAATTTTTGAGGAAATTGGTCAAAATTTTGATTTTTTGGGTGTGGTCACGAATTAACCTTCTTTTCGCTCTAGGACGCATATTTAAGGAGATATGGCCAATTTAAGTTTTTCATATAAAAAAATTGATTTTTTGAGGAAATTGGTCAAAATTTTGATTTTTTGGGGGTGGTCACGAATTAACCTTCTTTTCGCTCTAGGACGCATATTTAAGGAGATATGGCCAATTTAAGTTTTTCATATAAAAAAATTGATTTTTTGGGGAAATTGGTCAAAATTTTGATTTTTTGGGGATGGTCACGAATTAACCTTCTTTTCGCTCTAGGACGCATATTTAAGGAGATATGGCCAATTTAAGTTTTTCATATAAAAAATTGATTTTTTGAGGAAATTGGTCAAAATTTTGATTTTTTGGGGGTGGTCACGAATTAACCTTCTTTTCGCTCTAGGACGCATATTTAAGGAGATATGGCCAATTTAAGTTTTTCATATAAAAAAATTGATTTTTTGAAGAAATTGGTTAAAATTTTGATTTTTTGGGGGTGGTCACGAACTAACCTTCTTTTCGCTCTAGGACGCATATTTAAAGAGATATGGCCAATTTAAGTTTTTCATATAAAAAAATTGATTTTTTGAAGAAATTGGTCACAATTTTGATTTTTTGGGTGTGGTCACGAATTAACCTTCTTTTCGCTCTAGGACGCATATTTAAGGAGATATGGCCAATTTAAGTTTTTCATATAAAAAAATTGATTTTTTGAAGAAATTGGTCAAAATTTTGATTTTTTGGGGGTGGTCACGAATTAACCTTCTTTTCGCTCTAGGACGCATATTTAAGGAGATATGGCCAATTTAAGTTTTTCATATAAAAAATATGATTTTTTGAAGAAATTGGTTAAAATTTTGATTTTTTGGGGGTGTCCACGAATTAACCTTCTTTTCGCTCTAGGACGCATATTTAAAGAGATATGGCCAATTTAAGTTTTTCATATAAAAAATTGATTTTTTGAAGAAATTGGTCAAAATTTTGATTTTTTGGGTGTGGTCACGAATTAACCTTCTTTTTGCTCTAGGACGCATATTTAAGGAGATATGGCCAATTTAAGTTTTTCATATAAAAAATTTGATTTTTTGAAGAAATTGGTCAAAATTTTGATTTTTTGGGGGTGGTCACGAATTAATCTTCTTTTCTCTCTAGGACGCATATTTAAGGAGATATGGCCAATTAAAGTTTTTCATATAAAAATTTTGATTTTTTGAAGAAATTGGTCAAAATTTTGATTTTTTGGGGATGGTCACGAATTAACCTTCTTTTCGCTCTAGGACGCATATTTAATGAGATATGGCCAATTTAAGTTTTTCATATAAAAAAATTGATTTTTTGAGGAAATTGGTCAAAATTTTGATTTTTTGGGGGTGGTCACGAATTAACCTTCTTTTCGCTCTAGGACGCATATTTAAGGAGATATGGCCAATTTAAGTTTTTCATATAAAAAAATTGATTTTTTGAGGAAATTGGTCAAAATTTTGATTTTTTGGGTGTGGTCACGAATTAACCTTCTTTTCGCTCTAGGACGCATATTTAAGGAGATATGGCCAATTTAAGTTTTTCATATAAAAATATTGAATTTTTGAGGAAATTGGTCAAAATTTTGATTTTTTGGGGGTGGTCACGAATTAACCTTCTTTTCGCTCTAGGACGCATATTTAAGGAGATATGGCCAATTTAAGTTTTTCATATAAAAAAATTGATTTTTTGAGGAAATTGGTCAAAATTTTGATTTTTTGGGGGTGGTCACGAATTAACCTTCTTTTCGCTCTAGGACGCATATTTAAGGAGATATGGCCAATTTAAGTTTTTCATATAAAAAAATTGATTTTTTGGGGAAATTGGTCAAAATTTTGATTTTTTGGGGATGGTCACGAATTAACCTTCTTTTCGCTCTAGGACGCATATTTAAGGAGATATGGCCAATTTAAGTTTTTCATATAAAAAATTGATTTTTTGAGGAAATTGGTCAAAATTTTGATTTTTTGGGGGTGGTCACGAATTAACCTTCTTTTCGCTCTAGGACGCATATTTAAGGAGATATGGCCAATTTAAGTTTTTCATATAAAAAAATTGATTTTTTGAAGAAATTGGTTAAAATTTTGATTTTTTGGGGGTGGTCACGAATTAACCTTCTTTTCGCTCTAGGACGCATATTTAAAGAGATATGGCCAATTTAAGTTTTTCATATAAAAAAAATTGATTTTTTGAAGAAATTGGTCAAAATTTTGATTTTTTGGGGGTGGTCACGAATTAACATTCTTTTCGCTCTAGGACGCATATTTAAGGAGATATGGCCAATTTAAGTTTTTCACATAAAAAAATTGATTTTTTGAAGAAATTGGTCAAAATTTTGATTTTTTGGGGGTGGTCACGAATTAACCTTCTTTTCGCTCTAGGACGCATATTTAAGGAGATATGGCCAATTTAAGTTTTTCATATAAAAAAATTGATTTTTTGGGGAAATTGGTCAAAATTTTGATTTTTTGGGGATGGTCACGAATTAACCTTCTTTTCGCTCTAGGACGCATATTTAAGGAGATATGGCCAATTTAAGTTTTTCATATAAAAAATTTGATTTTTTGAAGAAATTGGTCAAAATTTTGATTTTTTGGGGATGGTCACGAATTAACCTTCTTTTCGCTCTAGGACGCATATTTAAGGAGATATGGCCAATTTAAGTTTTTCATATAAAAAATTTGATTTTTTGAAGAAATTGGTCAAAATTTTGATTTTTTGGGGGTGGTCACGAATTAACCTTCTTTTCGCTCTAGGACGCATATTTAAGGAGATATGGCCAATTTAAGTTTTTCATATAAAAAAATTGATTTTTTGAAGAAATTGGTCAAAATTTTGATTTTTTGGGGATGGTCACGAATTAACCTTCTTTTCGCTCTAGGACGCATATTTAAGGAGATATGGCCAATTTAAGTTTTTCATGTGAAAAAATTGATTTTTTGAGGAAATTGGTCAAAATTTTGATTTTTTGGGGGTGGTCACGAATTAACCTTCTTTTCGCTCTAGGACGCATATTTAAGGAGATATGGCAAATTTAAGTTTTTCATATAAAAAATTTGATTTTTTGAAGAAATTGGTCAAAATTTTGATTTTTTGGGTGTGGTCACGAATTAACCTTCTTTTCGCTCTAGGACGCATATTTAAGGAGATATGGCCAATTTAAGTTTTTCATGTGAAAAAATTGATTTTTTGAGGAAATTGGTCAAAATTTTGATTTTTTGGGGGTGGTCACGAATTAACCTTCTTTTCGCTCTACGACGCATATTTAAGGAAAAAATTTGATTTTTTGAAGAAATTGGTCAAAAATTTGATTTTTTGGGGGTGGTCACGAATTAACCTTCTTTTCGCTCTGGGACGCATATTTAAGGAGATATGGCCAATTTAAGTTTTTAATATAAAAAAATTGATTTTTTGAGGAAATTGGTCAAAATTTTGATTTTTTGGGGGTGGTCACGAATTAACCTTCTTTTCGCTCTAGGACGCATATTTAAGGAGATATGGCCAATTTAAGTTTTTAATATAAAAAAATTGATTTTTTGAGGAAATTGGTCAAAATTTTGATTTTTTGGGGGTGGTCACGAATTAACCTTCTTTTCGCTCTAGGACGCATATTTAAGGAGATATGGCCAATTTAAGTTTTTCATATAAAAAAATTGATTTTTTGAGGAAATTGGTCAAAATTTTGATTTTTTGGGGGTGGTCACGAATTAACCTTCTTTTCGCTCTAGGACGCATATTTAAGGAGATATGGCCAATTTAAGTTTTTCATATAAAAAAATTGATTTTTTGAAGAAATTGGTAAAAATTTTGATTTTTTGGGTGTGGTCACGAATTAACCTTCTTTTCGCTCTAGGACGCATATTTAAGGAGATATGGCCAATTTAAGTTTTTCATATAAAAAATTGATTTTTTGAAGAAATTGGTCAAAATTTTGATTTTTTGGGGGTGGTCACGAATTAACCTTCTTTTCGCTCTAGGACGCATATTTAAGGAGATATGGCCAATTTAAGTTTTTCATATACAAAAATTGATTTTTTGAAGAAATTGGTCAAAATTTTGATTTTTTGGGTGTGGTCACGAATTAACCTTCTTTTCGCTCTAGGACGCATATTTAAGGAGATATGGCCAATTTAAGTTTTTCATGTGAAAAAATTGATTTTTTGAGGAAATTGGTCAAAATTTTGATTTTTTGGGGGTGATCACGAATTAACCTTCTTTTCGCTCTAGGACGCATATTTAAGGAGATATGTCCAATTTAAGTTTTTCATATAAAAAATTTGATTTTTTGAGGAAATTGGTCAAAATTTTGATTTTTTGGGGGTGGTCACGAATTAACCTTCTTTTCGCTCTAGGACGCATATTTAAGGAGATATGGCCAATTTAAGTTTTTCATATAAAAAATTGATTTTTTGAAGAAATTGGTCAAAATTTTGATTTTTTGGGGGTGGTCACGAATTAACCTTCTTTTCGCTCTAGGACGCATATTTAAGGAGATATGGCCAATTTAAGTTTTTCATATAAAAAATTTGATTTTTTGAAGAAATTGGTCAAAATTTTGATTTTTTGGGGGTGGTCACGAATTAACCTTCTTTTCGCTCTAGGACGCATATTTAAGGAGATATGGCCAATTTAAGTTTTTCATATAAAAAATTTGATTTTTTGAAGAAATTGGTCAAAATTTTGATTTTTTGGGTGTGGTCACGAATTAACCTTCTTTTCGCTCTAGGACGCATATTTAAGGAGATATGGCCAATTTAAGTTTTTCATATAAAAAATTTGATTTTTTGAAGAAATTGGTCAAAATTTTGATTTTTTGGGTGTGGTCACGAATTAACCTTCTTTTCGCTCTAGGACGCATATTTAAGGAGATATGGCCAATTTAAGTTTTTCATGTGAAAAAATTGATTTTTTGAGGAAATTGGTCAAAATTTTGATTTTTTGGGGGTGGTCACGAATTAACCTTCTTTTCGCTCTAGGACGCATATTTAAGGAAAAAATTTGATTTTTTGAAGAAATTGGTCAAAAATTTGATTTTTTGGGGGTGGTCACGAATTAACCTTCTTTTCGCTCTAGGACGCATATTTAAGGAGATATGGCCAATTTAAGTTTTTCATATAAAAAATTGATTTTTTGAGGAAATTGGTCAAAATTTTGATTTTTTGGGGGTGGTCACGAATTAACCTTCTTTTCGCTCTAGGACGCATATTTAAGGAGATATGGCCAATTTAAGTTTTTCATATAAAAAAATTGATTTTTTGAAGAAATTGGTCAAAATTTTGATTTTTTGGGGGTGGTCACGAATTAACCTTCTTTTCGCTCTAGGACGCATATTTAAGGAGATATGGCCAATTTAAGTTTTTCATATAAAAAATTGATTTTTTGAAGAAATTGGTCAAAATTTTGATTTTTTGGGGGTGGTCACGAATTAACCTTCTTTTCGCTCTAGGACGCATATTTAAGGAGATATGGCCAATTTAAGTTTTTCATATAAAAATTTTGAATTTTTGAGGAAATTGGTCAAAATTTTGATTTTTTGGGGGTGGTCACGAATTAACCTTCTTTTCGCTCTAGGACGCATATTTAAGGAGATATGGCCAATTTAAGTTTTTCATATAAAAATTTTGAATTTTTGAGGAAATTGGTCAAAATTTTGATTTTTTGGGGGTGGTCACGAATTAACCTTCTTTTCGCTCTAGGACGCATATTTAAGGAGATATGGCCAATTTAAGTTTTTCATATAAAAAAATTGATTTTTTGAGGAAATTGGTCAAAATTTTGATTTTTTGGGGGTGGTCACGAATTAACCTTCTTTTCGCTCTAGGACGCATATTTAAGGAGATATGGCCAATTTAAGTTTTTCATATAAAAAAATTGATTTTTTGAAGAAATTGGTAAAAATTTTGATTTTTTGGGTGTGGTCACGAATTAACCTTCTTTTCGCTCTAGGACGCATATTTAAGGAGATATGGCCAATTTAAGTTTTTCATATAAAAAACTGATTTTTTGAAGAAATTGGTCAAAATTTTGATTTTTTGGGGGTGGTCACGAATTAACCTTCTTTTCGCTCTAGGACGCATATTTAAGGAGATATGGCCAATTTAAGTTTTTCATATACAAAAATTGATTTTTTGAAGAAATTGGTCAAAATTTTGATTTTTTGGGTGTGGTCACGAATTAACCTTCTTTTCGCTCTAGGACGCATATTTAAGGAGATATGGCCAATTTAAGTTTTTCATATAAAAAATTGATTTTTTGAAGAAATTGGTCAAAATTTTGATTTTTTGGGGGTGGTCACGAATTAACCTTCTTTTCGCTCTAGGACGCATATTTAAGGAGATATGGCCAATTTAAGTTTTTCATATACAAAAATTGATTTTTTGAAGAAATTGGTCAAAATTTTGATTTTTTGGGTGTGGTCACGAATTAACCTTCTTTTCGCTCTAGGACGCATATTAAAGGAGATATGGCCAATTTAAGTTTTTCATGTGAAAAAATTGATTTTTTGAGGAAATTGGTCAAAATTTTGATTTTTTGGGGGTGATCACGAATTAACCTTCTTTTCGCTCTAGGACGCATATTTAAGGAGATATGTCCAATTTAAGTTTTTCATATAAAAAATTTGATTTTTTGAGGAAATTGGTCAAAATTTTGATTTTTTGGGGGTGGTCACGAATTAACCTTCTTTTCGCTCTGGGAAGCATATTTAAGGAGATATGGCCAATTTAAGTTTTTCATATAAAAAATTGATTTTTTGAAGAAATTGGTCAAAATTTTGATTTTTTGGGGGTGGTCACGAATTAACCTTCTTTTCGCTCTAGGACGCATATTTAAGGAGATATGGCCAATTTAAGTTTTTCATATAAAAAATTTGATTTTTTGAAGAAATTGGTCAAAATTTTGATTTTTTGGGGGTGGTCACGAATTAACCTTCTTTTCGCTCTAGGACGCATATTTAAGGAGATATGGCCAATTTAAGTTTTTCATATAAAAAATTTGATTTTTTGAAGAAATTGGTCAAAATTTTGATTTTTTGGGTGTGGTCACGAATTAACCTTCTTTTCGCTCTAGGACGCATATTTAAGGAGATATGGCCAATTTAAGTTTTTCATATAAAAAATTTGATTTTTTGAAGAAATTGGTCAAAATTTTGATTTTTTGGGTGTGGTCACGAATTAACCTTCTTTTCGCTCTAGGACGCATATTTAAGGAGATATGGCCAATTTAAGTTTTTCATGTGAAAAAATTGATTTTTTGAGGAAATTGGTCAAAATTTTGATTTTTTGGGGGTGGTCACGAATTAACCTTCTTTTCGCTCTAGGACGCATATTTAAGGAAAAAATTTGATTTTTTGAAGAAATTGGTCAAAAATTTGATTTTTTGGGGGTGGTCACGAATTAACCTTCTTTTCGCTCTAGGACGCATATTTAAGGAGATATGGCCAATTTAAGTTTTTCATATAAAAAATTGATTTTTTGAGGAAATTGGTCAAAATTTTGATTTTTTGGGGGTGGTCACGAATTAACCTTCTTTTCGCTCTAGGACGCATATTTAAGGAGATATGGCCAATTTAAGTTTTTCATATAAAAAAATTGATTTTTTGAAGAAATTGGTCAAAATTTTGATTTTTTGGGGGTGGTCACGAATTAACCTTCTTTTCGCTCTAGGACGCATATTTAAGGAGATATGGCCAATTTAAGTTTTTCATATAAAAAATTGATTTTTTGAAGAAATTGGTCAAAATTTTGATTTTTTGGGGGTGGTCACGAATTAACCTTCTTTTCGCTCTAGGACGCATATTTAAGGAGATATGGCCAATTTAAGTTTTTCATATAAAAATTTTGAATTTTTGAGGAAATTGGTCAAAATTTTGATTTTTTGGGGGTGGTCACGAATTAACCTTCTTTTCGCTCTAGGACGCATATTTAAGGAGATATGGCCAATTTAAGTTTTTCATATAAAAATTTTGAATTTTTGAGGAAATTGGTCAAAATTTTGATTTTTTGGGGGTGGTCACGAATTAACCTTCTTTTCGCTCTAGGACGCATATTTAAGGAGATATGGCCAATTTAAGTTTTTCATATAAAAAAATTGATTTTTTGAGGAAATTGGTCAAAATTTTGATTTTTTGGGGGTGGTCACGAATTAACCTTCTTTTCGCTCTAGGACGCATATTTAAGGAGATATGGCCAATTTAAGTTTTTCATATAAAAAAATTGATTTTTTGAAGAAATTGGTAAAAATTTTGATTTTTTGGGTGTGGTCACGAATTAACCTTCTTTTCGCTCTAGGACGCATATTTAAGGAGATATGGCCAATTTAAGTTTTTCATATAAAAAACTGATTTTTTGAAGAAATTGGTCAAAATTTTGATTTTTTGGGGGTGGTCACGAATTAACCTTCTTTTCGCTCTAGGACGCATATTTAAGGAGATATGGCCAATTTAAGTTTTTCATATACAAAAATTGATTTTTTGAAGAAATTGGTCAAAATTTTGATTTTTTGGGTGTGGTCACGAATTAACCTTCTTTTCGCTCTAGGACGCATATTTAAGGAGATATGGCCAATTTAAGTTTTTCATGTGAAAAAATTGATTTTTTGAGGAAATTGGTCAAAATTTTGATTTTTTGGGGGTGGTCACGAATTAACCTTCTTTTCGCTCTAGGACGCATATTTAAGGAGATATGTCCAATTTAAGTTTTTCATATAAAAAATTTAATTTTTTGAGGAAATTGGTCAAAATTTTGATTTTTTGGGGGTGGTCACGAATTAACCTTCTTTTCGCTCTGGGAAGCATATTTAAGGAGATATGGCCAATTTAAGTTTTTCATATAAAAAATTGATTTTTTGAAGAAATTGGTCAAAATTTTGATTTTTTGGGGGTGGTCACGAATTAACCTTCTTTTCGCTCTAGGACGCATATTTAAGGAGATATGGCCAATTTAAGTTTTTCATATAAAAAATTTGATTTTTTGAAGAAATTGGTCAAAATTTTGATTTTTTGGGGGTGGTCACGAATTAACCTTCTTTTCGCTCTAGGACGCATATTTAAGGAGATATGGCCAATTTAAGTTTTTCATATAAAAAAATTGATTTTTTGAGGAAATTGGTCAACATTTTGATTTTTTGGGGGTGGTCACGAATTAATCTTCTTTTCGCTCTAGGGCGCATATTTAAGGAGATATGGCCAATTAAAGTTTTTCATATAAAAAATTTTGATTTTTTGAAGAAATTGGTCAAAATTTTGATTTTTTGGGGGTGGTCACGAATTAACCTTCTTTTCGCTCTAGGACGCATATTTAAGGAGATATGGCCAATTTAAGTTTTTCATATAAAAAATTGATTTTTTGAGGAAATTGGTAAAAATTTTGATTTTTTGGGTGTGGTCACGAATTAACCTTCTTTTCGCTCTAGGACGCATATTTAAGGAGATATGGCCAATTTAAGTTTTTCATATAAAAAATTGATTTTTTGAAGAAATTGGTCAAAATTTTGATTTTTTGGGTGTGGTCACGAATTAACCTTCTTTTCGCTCTAGGACGCATATTTAAGGAGATATGGCCAATTTAAGTTTTTCATATAAAAAATTGATTTTTTGAGGAAATTGGTAAAAATTTTGATTTTTTGGGTGTGGTCACGAATTAACCTTCTTTTCGCTCTAGGACGCATATTTAAGGAGATATGGCCAATTTAAGTTTTTCATATAAAAAATTGATTTTTTAAAGAAATTGGTCAAAATTTTGATTTTTTGGGTGTGGTCACGAATTAACCTTCTTTTCGCTCTAGGACGCATATTTAAGGAGATATGGCCAATTTAAGTTTTTCATATAAAAAATTGATTTTTTGAGGAAATTGGTAAAAATTTTGATTTTTTGGGTGTGGTCACGAATTAACCTTCTTTTCGCTCTAGGACGCATATTTAAGGAGATATGGCCAATTTAAGTTTTTCATATAAAAAATTGATTTTTTGAAGAAATTGGTCAAAATTTTGATTTTTTGGGGGTGGTCACGAATTAACCTTCTTTTCGCTCTAGGGCGCATATTTAAGGAGATATGGCCAATTTAAGTTTTTCATATAAAAATTTTGAATTTTTGAGGAAATTGGTCAAAATTTTGATTTTTTTGGGGTGGTCACGAATTAACCTTCTTTTCGCTCTAGGACGCATATTTAAGGAGATATGGCCAATTTAAGTTTTTCATATAAAAAAATTGATTTTTTGAAGAAATTGGTCAAAATTTTGATTTTTTGGAGGTGGTCACGAATTAACCTTCTTTTCGCTCTAGGACGCATATTTAAGGAGATATGGCCAATTTAAGTTTTTCATATAAAAAAATTTATTTTTTGAGGAAATTGGTCAAAATTTTGATTTTTTGGGGTGGTCACGAATTAACCTTCTTTTCGCTCTAGGACGCATATTTAAGGAGATATGGCCAATTTAAGTTTTTCATATAAAAAAATGATTTTTTGAAGAAATTGGTCAAAATTTTGATTTTTTGGGGTGGTCACGAATTAACCTTCTCTTCGCTCTAGGACGCATATTTAAGGAGATATGGCCAATTTAAGTTTTTCATATAAAAAATTTGATTTTTTGAAGAAATTGGTCAAAATTTTGATTTTTTGGGGGTGGTCACGAATTAACCTTCTTTTCGCTCTAGGACGCATATTTAAGGAGATATGGCCAATTTAAGTTTTTCATATAAAAAATTTGATTTTTTGAAGAAATTGGTCAAAATTTTGATTTTTTGGGTGTGGTCACGAATTAACCTTCTTTTCGCTCTAGGACGCATATTTAAGGAGATATGGCCAATTTAAGTTTTTCATATAAAAAATTGATTTTTTGAGGAAATTGGTAAAAATTTTGATTTTTTGGGTGTGGTCACGAATTAACCTTCTTTTCGCTCTAGGACGCATATTTCAGGAGATATGGCCAATTTAAGTTTTTCATATAAAAAAATTGATTTTTTGAGGAAATTGGTCAAAATTTTGATTTTTTGGGGGTGGTCACGAATTAACCTTCTTTTCGCTCTAGGACGCATATTTAAGGAGATATGGCCAATTTAAGTTTTTCATGTGAAAAAATTGATTTTTTGAGGAAATTGGTCAAAATTTTGATTTTTTGGGGGTGGTCACGAATTAACCTTCTTTTCGCTCTAGGACGCATATTTAAGGAGATATGGCCAATTTAAGTTTTTCATATAAAAAAATTGATTTTTTGAGGAAATTGGTCAAAATTTTGATTTTTTGGGGGTGGTCACGAATTAACCTTCTTTTCGCTCTAGGACGCATATTTAAGGAGATATGGCCAATTTAAGTTTTTCATATAAAAATTTTGAATTTTTGAGGAAATTGGTCAAAATTTTGATTTTTTGGGGGTGGTCACGAATTAACCTTCTTTTCGCTCTAGGACGCATATTTAAGGAGATATGGCCAATTTAAGTTTTTCATATAAAAAATTTGATTTTTTGAAGAAATTGGTCAAAATTTTGATTTTTTGGGGGTGGTCACGAATTAACCTTCTTTTCGCTCTAGGACGCATATTTAAGGAGATATGGCCAATTTAAGTTTTTCATATAAAAAAATTGATTTTTTGAAGAAATTGGTCAAAATTTTGATTTTTTGGGGGTGGTCACGAATTAACCTTCTTTTCGCTCTAGGACGCATATTTAAGGAGATATGGCCAATTTAAGTTTTTCATATAAAAAAATTGATTTTTTGAGGAAATTGGTCAAAATTTTGATTTTTTGGGGGTGGTCACGAATTAACCTTCTTTTCGCTCTAGGACGCATATTTAAGGAGATATGGCCAATTTAAGTTTTTCATATAAAAAATTGATTTTTTGAGGAAATTGGTCAAAATTTTGATTTTTTGGGGGTGGTCGCGAATTAACCTTCTTTTCGCTCTAGGACGCATATTTAAGGAGATATGGCCAATTTAAGTTTTTCATGTGAAAAAATTGATTTTTTGAGGAAATTGGTCAAAATTTTGATTTTTTGGGGGTGGTCACGAATTAATCTTCTTTTCGCTCTAGGACGCATATTTAAGGAGATATGGCCAACTAAAGTTTTTCATATAAAAATTTTGATTTTTTGAAGAAATTGGTCAAAATTTTGATTTTTTGGGGGTGGTCACGAATTAACCTTCTTTTCGCTCTAGGACGCATATTTAAGGAGATATGGCCAATTTAAGTTTTTCATATAAAAAAATTGATTTTTTGAAGAAATTGGTCAAAATTTTGATTTTTTGGGGGTGGTCACGAATTAAAGTCCTTTTCGCTCTAGGACGCTTAGTTTAGGAGATATGGGCAAAAGAAGTTTTTCATATAAAAATTTCAATTTTTTTAGGTTTTGGGTGGATTTTTCAATTTTTTGGGGGTGGTCACGAATTAATCTTCTTTTCGCTCTAGGACGCATATTTAAGGAGATATGGCCAATTAAAGTTTTTCATATAAAAATTTTGATTTTTTGAAGAAATTGGTCAAATTTTTGATTTTTTGGGGGTGGTCACGAATTAACCTTCTTTTCGCTCTAGGACGCATATTTAAGGAGATATGGCCAATTTAAGTTTTTCATTTAAAAAAATTGATTTTTTGAAGAAATTGGTCAAAATTTTGATTTTTTGGGGGTGGTCACGAATTAACCTTCTTTTCGCTCTAGGACGCATATTTAAGGAGATATGGCCAATTTAAGTTTTTCATATAAAAAAATTGATTTTTTGAGGAAATTGGTCAAAATTTTGATTTTTTGGGGGTGGTCACGAATTAACCTTCTTTTCGCTTTAGGACGCATATTTAAGGAGATATGGCCAATTTAAGTTTTTCATATAAAAAAATTGATTTTTTGAGGAAATTGGTCAAAATTTTGATTTTTTGGGGGTGGTCACGAATTAACCTTCTTTTCGCTTTAGGACGCATATTTAAGGAGATATGGCCAATTTAAGTTTTTCATATAAAAAAATTGATTTTTTGAGGAAATTGGTCAAAATTTTGATTTTTTGGGGGTGGTCACGAATTAACCTTCTTTTCGCTCTAGGACGCATATTTAAGGAGATATGGCCAATTTAAGTTTTTCATATAAAAAAATTGATTTTTTGAGGAAATTGGTCAAAATTTTGATTTTTTGGGGGTGGTCACGAATTAACCTTCTTTTCGCTCTAGGACGCATATTTAAGGAGATATGGTCAATTTAAGTTTTTCATATAAAAAATTTGAATTTTTGAGGAAATTGGTCAAAATTTTGATTTTTTGGGGGTGGTCACGAATTAACCTTCTTTTCGCTCTAGGACGCATATTTAAGGAGATATGGCCAATTTAAGTTTTTCATATAAAAAAATTGATTTTTTGAAGAAATTGGTCAAAATTTTGATTTTTTGGGGGTGGTCACGAATTAACCTTCTTTTCGCTCTAGGACGCATATTTAAGGAGATATGGCCAATTTAAGTTTTTCATATAAAAAAATTGATTTTTTGAGGAAATTGGTCAAAATTTTGATTTTTTGGGGGTGGTCACGAATTAACCTTCTTTTCGCTCTAGGACGCATATTTAAGGAGATATGGCCAATTTAAGTTTTTCATATAAAAAATTGATTTTTTGAGGAAATTGGTCAAAATTTTGATTTTTTGGGGGTGGTCACGAATTAACCTTCTTTTCGCTCTAGGACGCATATTTAAGGAGATATGGCCAATTTAAGTTTTTCATATAAAAAATTTGATTTTTTGAAGAAATTGGTCAAAATTTTGATTTTTTGGGTGTGGTCACGAATTAACCTTCTTTTCGCTCTAGGACGCATATTTAAGGAGATATGGCCAATTAAAGTTTTTCATATAAAAAATTGATTTTTTGAGGAAATTGGTCAAAATTTTGATTTTTTGGATGTGGTCACGAATTAACCTTCTTTTCGCTCTAGGACGCATATTTAAGGAGATATGGCCAATTTAAGTGTTTCATGTGAAAAAATTGATTTTTTGAGGAAATTGGTCAAAATTTTGATATTTTGGGGGTGGTCACGAATTAACCTTCTTTTCGCTCTAGGACGCATATTTAAGGAGATATGGCCAATTTAAGTTTTTCATATAAAAAATTTGATTTTTTGAAGAAATTGGTCAAAATTTTGATTTTTTGGGGGTGGTCACGAATTAACCTACTTTTCGCTCTAGGACGCATATTTAAGGAGATATGGCCAATTTAAGTTTTTCATATAAAAAAATTGATTTTTTGAGGAAATTGGTCAAAATTTTGATTTTTTGGGGGTGGTCACGAATTAACCTTCTTTTCGCTCTAGGACGCATATTTAAGGAGATATGGCCAATTTAAGTTTTTCATATAAAAAATTGATTTTTTGAGGAAATTGGTCAAAATTTTGATTTTTTGGGGGTGGTCACGAATTAACCTTCTTTTCGCTCTAGGACGCATATTTAAGGAGATATGGCCAATTTAAGTTTTTCATATAAAAAATTTGATTTTTTGAAGAAATTGGTCAAAATTTTGATTTTTTGGGGGTGGTCACGAATTAATCTTCTTTTCGCTCTAGGACGCATATTTAAGGAGATATGGCCAATTAAAGTTTTTCATATAAAAATTTTGATTTTTTGAAGAAATTGGTCAAAATTTTGATTTTTTGGGGGTGGTTCTTTTCGCTCTAGGACGCATATTTAAGGAGATATGGCCAATTTAAGTTTTTCATATAAAAAATTGATTTTTTGAGGAAATTGGTCAAAATTTTGATTTTTTGGGTGTGGTCACGAATTAACCTTCTTTTCGCTCTAGGACGCATATTTAAGGAGATATGGCCAATTTAAGTTTTTCATATAAAAAATTTGATTTTTTGAAGAAATTGGTCAAAATTTTGATTTTTTGGGGGTGGTCACGAATTAACCTTCTTTTCGCTCTAGGACGCATATTTAAGGAGATATGGCCAATTTAAGTTTTTCATATAAAAAAATTGATTTTTTGAAGAAATTGGTCAAAATTTTGATTTTTTGGGGGTGGTCACGAATTAACCTTCTTTTCGCTCTAGGACGCATATTTAAGGAGATATGGCCAATTTAAGTTTTTCATATAAAAAAATTGATTTTTAGAGGAAATTGGTCAAAATTTTGATTTTTTGGGGGTGGTCACGAATTAACCTTCTTTTCGCTCTAGGACGCATATTTAAGGAGATATGGCCAATTTAAGTTTTTCATATAAAAAATTGATTTTTTGAGGAAATTGGTCAAAATTTTGATTTTTTGGGTGTGGTCACGAATTAACCTTCTTTTCGCTCTAGGACGCATATTTAAGGAGATATGGCCATTTAAGTTTTTCATGTGAAAAAATTGATTTTTTGAGGAAATTGGTCAAAATTTTGATTTTTTGGGGGTGGTCACGAATTAACCTTCTTTTCGCTCTAGGACGCATATTTAAGGAGATATGGCCAATTTAAGTTTTTCATATAAAAAATTTGATTTTTTGAAGAAATTGGTCAAAATTTTGATTTTTTGGGGGTGGTCACGAATTAACCTTCTTTTCGCTCTGGGACGCATATTTAAGGAGATATGGCCAATTTAAGTTTTTCATATAAAAAATTTGATTTTTTGAAGAAATTGGTCAAAATTTTGATTTTTTGGGGGTGGTCACGAATTAACCTTCTTTTCGCTCTAGGACGCATATTTAAGGAGATATGGCCAATTTAAGTTTTTCATATAAAAAAATTGATTTTTTGAAGAAATTGGTCAAAATTTTGATTTTTTGGGGGTGGTCACGAATTGACCTTCTTTTCGCTCTAGGACGCATATTTAAGGAGATATGGCCAATTTAAGTTTTTCATATAAAAAAATTGATTTTTTGAGGAAATTGGTCAAAATTTTGATTTTTTGGGGGTGGTCACGAATTAACCTTCTTCTCGCTCTAGGACACATATTTAAGGAGATATGGCCAATTTAAGTTTTTCATATAAAAAATTGATTTTTTGAGGAAATTGGTCAAAATTTTGATTTTTTGGGGGTGGTCACGAATTAACCTTCTTTTCGCTCTAGGACGCATATTTAAGGAGATATGGCCAATTTAAGTTTTTCATATGAAAAATTTAATTTTTTGAAGAAATTGGTCAAAATTTTGATTTTTTGGGGGAGGTCACGAATTGACCTTCTTTTCGCTCTAGGACGCATATTTAAGGAGATATGGCCAATTTAAGTTTTTCATATAAAAAATTTGATTTTTTGAAGAAATTGGTCAAAATTTTGATTTTTTGGGGGAGGTCACGAATTAACCTTCTTTTCGCTCTGGGACGCATATTTAAGGAGATATGGCCAATTTAAGTTTTTCATGTGAAAAAATTGATTTTTTGAGGAAATTGGTCAAAATTTTGATTTTTTGGGGGTGGTCACGAATTAACCTTCTTTTCGCTCTAGGACGCATATTTAAGGAGATATGGCCAATTTAAGTTTTTCATATAAAAAAAGTGATTTTTTGAGGAAATTGGTCAAAATTTTGATTTTTTGGGGGTGGTCACGAATTAACCTTCTTTTCGCTCTAGGACGCATATTTAAGGAGATATGGCCAATTTAAGTTTTTCATATAAAAAAATTGATTTTTTGAAGAAATTGGTAAAAATTGTGATTTTTTGGGGGTGGTCACGAATTAACCTTCTTTTCGCTCTAGGACGCATATTTAAGGAGATATGGCCAATTTAAGTTTTTCATATAAAAAAATTGATTTTTTGAAGAAATTGGTCAAAATTTTGATTTTTTGGGGGTGGTCACGAATTAACCTTATTTTCGCTCTAGGACGCATATTTAAGGAGATATGGCCAATTTAAGTTTTTCATGTGAAAAAATTGATTTTTTGAGGAAATTGGTCAAAATTGTGATTTTTTGGGGGTGGTCACGAATTAACCTTCTTTTCGCTCTAGGACGCATATTTAAGGAGATATGGCCAATTTAAGTTTTTCATATAAAAAATTTGAATTTTTGAGGAAATTGGCCAAAATTTTGATTTTTTGGGGGTGGTCACGAATTAACCTTCTTTTCGCTCTAGGACGCATATTTAAGGAGATATGGCCAATTTAAGTTTTTCATATAAAAAAATTGATTTTTTGAGGAAATTGGTCAAAATTTTGATTTTTTGGGGGTGGTCACGAATTAACCTTCTTTTCGCTCTAGGACGCATATTTAAGGAGATATGGCCAATTTAAGTTTTTCATATAAAAAAATTGATTTTTTGAGGAAATTGGTCAAAATTTTGATTTTTTGGGGGTGGTCACGAATTAACCTTCTTTTCGCTCTAGGACGCATATTTAAGGAGATATGGCCAATTTAAGTTTTTCATATAAAAAATTGATTTTTTGAGGAAATTGGTCAAAATTTTGATTTTTTGGGGGTGGTCACGAATTAACCTTCTTTTCGCTCTAGGACGCATATTTAAGGAGATATGGCCAATTTAAGTTTTTCATATAAAAAATTTGATTTTTTGAAGAAATTGGTCAAAATTTTGATTTTTTGGGGGTGGTCACGAATTAACCTTCTTTTCGCTCTAGGACGCATATTTAAGGAGATATGGCCAATTAAAGTTTTTCATATAAAAAATTGATTTTTTGAGGAAATTGGTCAAAATTTTGATTTTTTGGGTGTGGTCACGAATTAACCTTCTTTTCGCTCTAGGACGCATATTTAAGGAGATATGGCCAATTTAAGTGTTTCATGTGAAAAAATTGATTTTTTGAGGAAATTGGTCAAAATTTTGATTTTTTGGGGGTGGTCACGAATTAACCTTCTTTTCGCTCTAGGACGCATATTTAAGGAGATATGGCCAATTTAAGTTTTTCATATAAAAAATTTGATTTTTTGAAGAAATTGGTCAAAATTTTGATTTTTTGGGGGTGGTCACGAATTAACCTTCTTTTCGCTCTAGGACGCATATTTAAGGAGATATGGCCAATTTAAGTTTTTCATATAAAAAAATTGATTTTTTGAAGAAATTGGTCAAAATTTTGATTTTTTGGGGGTGGTCACGAATTAACCTTCTTTTCGCTCTAGGACGCATATTTAAGGAGATATGGCCAATTTAAGTTTTTCATATAAAAAAATTGATTTTTAGAGGAAATTGGTCAAAATTTTGATTTTTTGGGGGTGGTCACGAATTAACCTTCTTTTCGCTCTAGGACGCATATTTAAGGAGATATGGCCAATTTAAGTTTTTCATATAAAAAAATTGATTTTTTGAAGAAATTGGTCAAAATTTTGATTTTTTGGGGGTGGTCACGAATTAACCTTCTTTTCGCTCTAGGACGCATATTTAAGGAGATATGGCCAATTTAAGTTTTTCATATAAAAAATTTGATTTTTTGAAGAAATTGGTCAAAATTTTGATTTTTTGGGTGTGGTCACGAATTAACCTTCTTTTCGCTCTAGGACGCATATTTAAGGAGATATGGCCAATTTAAGTTTTTCATATGAAAAATTGATTTTTTGAGGAAATTGGTCAAAATTTTGATTTTTTGGGTGTGGTCACGAATTAACCTTCTTTTCGCTCTAGGACGCATATTTAAGGAGATATGGCCAATTTAAGTTTTTCATGTGAAAAAATTGATTTTTTGAGGAAATTGGTCAAAATTTTGATTTTTTGGGGGTGGTCACGAATTAACCTTCTTTTCGCTCTAGGACGCATATTTAAGGAGATATGGCCAATTTAAGTTTTTCATATAAAAAATTTGATTTTTTGAAGAAATTGGTCAAAATTTTGATTTTTTGGGGGTGGTCACGAATTAACCTTCTTTTCGCTCTGGGACGCATATTTAAGGAGATATGGCCAATTTAAGTTTTTCTATAAAAAATTGATTTTTTGAGGAAATTGGTCAAAATTTTGATTTTTTGGGTGTGGTCACGAATTAACCTTCTTTTCGCTCTAGGACGCATATTTAAGGAGATATGGCCAATTTAAGTGTTTCATGTGAAAAAATTGATTTTTTGAGGAAATTGGTCAAAATTTTGATTTTTTGGGGGTGGTCACGAATTAACCTTCTTTTCGCTCTAGGACGCATATTTAAGGAGATATGGCCAATTTATGTTTTTCATATAAAAAATTTGATTTTTTGAAGAAATTGGTCAAAATTTTGATTTTTTGGGGGTGGTCACGAATTAACCTTCTTTTCGCTCTAGGACGCATATTTAAGGAGATATGGCCAATTTAAGTTTTTCATATAAAAAAATTGATTTTTTGAAGAAATTGGTCAAAATTTTGATTTTTTGGGGGTGGTCACGAATTAACCTTCTTTTCGCTCTAGGACGCATATTTAAGGAGATATGGCCAATTTAAGTTTTTCATATAAAAAAATTGATTTTTAAAGGAAATTGGTCAAAATTTTGATTTTTTGGGGGTGGTCACGAATTAACCTTCTTTTCGCTCTGGGACGCATATTTAAGGAGATATGGCCAATTTAAGTTTTTCATATAAAAAATTTGATTTTTTGAAGAAATTGGTCAAAATTTTGATTTTTTGGGGGTGGTCACGAATTAACCTTCTTTTCGCTCTAGGACGCATATTTAAGGAGATATGGCCAATTTAAGTTTTTCATATAAAAAAATTGATTTTTTGAAGAAATTGGTCAAAATTTTGATTTTTTGGGGGTGGTCACGAATTGACCTTCTTTTCGCTCTAGGACGCATATTTAAGGAGATATGGCCAATTTAAGTTTTTCATATAAAAAAATTGATTTTTTGAGGAAATTGGTCAAAATTTTGATTTTTTGGGGGTGGTCACGAATTAACATTCTTTTCGCTCTAGGACGCATATTTAAGGAGATATGGCCAATTTAAGTTTTTCATATAAAAAATTGATTTTTTGAGGAAATTGGTCAAAATTTTGATTTTTTGGGGGTGGTCACGAATTAACCTTCTTTTCGCTCTAGGACGCATATTTAAGGAGATATGGCCAATTTAAGTTTTTCATATAAAAAATTTGATTTTTTAAAGAAATTGGTCAAAATTTTGATTTTTTGGGGGTGGTCACGAATTAATCTTCTTTTCGCTCTAGGACGCATATTTAAGGAGATATGGCCAATTAAAGTTTTTCATATAAAAATTTTGATTTTTTGAAGAAATTGGTCAAAATTTTGATTTTTTGGGGGTGGTCACGAATTAACCTTCTTTTCGCTCTAGGACGCATATTTAAGGAGATATGGCCAATTTAAGTTTTTCATGTGAAAAAATTGATTTTTTGAGGAAATTGGTCAAAATTTTGATTTTTTGGGGGTGGTCACGAATTAACCTTCTTTTCGCTCTAGGACGCATATTTAAGGAGATATGGCCAATTTAAGTTTTTCATATAAAAAAATTGATTTTTTGAGGATATTGGTCAAAATTTTGATTTTTTGGGGGTGGTCACGAATTAACCTTCTTTTCGCTCTAGGACGCATATTTAAGGAGATATGGCCAATTTAAGTTTTTCATATAAAAAAATTGATTTTTTGAAGAAATTGGTCAAAATTTTGATTTTTTGGGGGTGGTCACGAATTAACCTTCTTTTCGCTCTAGGACGCATATTTAAGGAGATATGGCCAATTTAAGTTTTTCATATAAAAAAATAGATTTTTTGAAGAAATTGGTCAAAATTTTGATTTTTTGGGTGTGGTCACGAATTAACCTTCTTTTCGCTCTAGGACGCATATTTAAGGAGATATGGCCAATTTAAGTTTTTCATGTGAAAAAATTGATTTTTTGAGGAAATTGGTCAAAATTGTGATTTTTTGGGGGTGGTCACGAATTAACCTTCTTTTCGCTCTAGGACGCATATTTAAGGAGATATGGCCAATTTAAGTTTTTCATATAAAAAATTTGAATTTTTGAGGAAATTGGTCAAAATTTTGATTTTTTGGGGGTGGTCACGAATTAACCTTCTTTTCGCTCTAGGACGCATATTTAAGGAGATATGGCCAATTTAAGTTTTTCATATAAAAAATTGATTTTTTGAGGAAATTGGTCAAAATTTTGATTTTTTGGGGGTGGTCACGAATTAACCTTCTTTTCGCTCTAGGACGCATATTTAAGGAGATATGGCCAATTTAAGTTTTTCATATAAACAATTTGATTTTTTGAAGAAATTGGTCAAAATTTTGATTTTTTGGGTGTGGTCACGAATTAACCTTCTTTTCGCTCTAGGACGCATATTTAAGGAGATATGGCCAATTAAAGTTTTTCATATAAAAAATTGTTTTTTTGAGGAAATTGGTCAAAATTTTAATTTTTTGGGTGTGGTCACGAATTAACCTTCTTTTCGCTCTAGGACGCATATTTAAGGAGATATGGCCAATTTAAGTGTTTCATGTGAAAAAATTGATTTTTTGAGGAAATTGGTCAAAATTTTGATTTTTTGGGGGTGGTCACGAATTAACCTTCTTTTCGCTCTAGGACGCATATTTAAGGATATATGGCCAATTTAAGTTTTTCATATAAAAAATTTGATTTTTTGAAGAAATTGGTCAAAATTTTGATTTTTTGGGGGTGGTCACGAATTAACCTTCTTTTCGCTCTGGGACGCATATTTAAGGAGATATGGCCAATTTAAGTTTTTTATATAAAAAATTTGATTTTTTGAAGAAATTGGTCAAAATTTTGATTTTTTGGGGGTGGTCACGAATTAACCTTCTTTTCGCTCTAGGACGCATATTTAAGGAGATATGGCCAATTTAAGTTTTTCATATAAAAAAATTGATTTTTTGAAGAAATTGGTCAAAATTTTGATTTTTTGGGGGTGGTCACGAATTAACCTTCTTTTCGCTCTAGGACGCATGTTTAAGGAGATATGGCCAATTTAAGTTTTTCATATAAAAAAATTGATTTTTGGAGGAAATTGGTCAAAATTTTGATTTTTTGGGGGTGGTCACGAATTAACCTTCTTTTCGCTCTAGGACGCATATTTAAGGAGATATGGCCAATTTAAGTTTTTCATATAAAAATTTTGATTTTTTGAAGAAATTGGTCAACATTTTGATTTTTTGGGGGTGGTCACGAATTAACCTTCTTTTCGCTCTAGGACGCATATTTAAGGAGATATGGCCAATTTAAGTTTTTCATATAAAAAAATTGATTTTTAGAGGAAATTGGTCAAAACTTTGATTTTTTGGGGGTGGTCACGAATTAACCTTCTTTTCGCTCTAGGACGCATATTTAAGGAGATATGGCCAATTTAAGTTTTTCATGTGAAAAAATTGATTTTTTGAGGAAATTGGTCAAAATTGTGATTTTTTGGGGGTGGTCACGAATTAACCTTCTTTTCGCTCTAGGACGCATATTTAAGGAGATATGTCCAATTTAAGTTTTTCATATAAAAAAATTGATTTTTTGAGGAAATTGGTCAAAATTTTGATTTTTTGGGGGTGGTCACGAATTAACCTTCTTTTCGCTCTAGGACGCATATTTAAGGAGATATGGCCAATTTAAGTTTTTCATATAAAAAATTGATTTTTTGAGGAAATTGGTCAAAATTTTGATTTTTTGGGGATGGTCACGAATTAACCTTCTTTTCGCTCTAGGACGCATATTTAAGGAGATATGGCCAATTTAAGTTTTTCATATAAAAAATTTGATTTTTTGAAGAAATTGGTCAAAATTTTGATTTTTTGGGGGTGGTCACGAATTAATCTTCTTTTCGCTCTAGGACGCATATTTAAGGAGATATGGCCAATTAAAGTTTTTCATATAAAAATTTTGATTTTTTGAAGAAATTGGTCAAAATTTTGATTTTTTGGGGATGGTCACGAATTAACCTTCTTTTCGCTCTAGGACGCATATTTAAGGAGATATGGCCAATTTAAGTTTTTCATGTGAAAAAATTGATTTTTTGAGGAAATTGGTCAAAATTTTGATTTTTTGGGGGTGGTCACGAATTAACCTTCTTTTCGCTCTAGGACGCATATTTAAGGAGATATGGCCAATTTAAGTTTTTCATATAAAAAAAATTGATTTTTTGAGGAAATTGGTCAAAATTTTGATTTTTTGGGGGTGGTCACGAATTAACATTCTTTTCGCTCTAGGACGCATATTTAAGGAGATATGGCCAATTTAAGTTTTTCATATAAAAAAATTGAATTTTTGAGGAAATTGGTAAAAATTTTAATTTTTTGGGGGTGGTCACGAATTAACCTTCTTTTCGCTCTAGGACGCATATTTAAGGAGATATGGCCAATTTAAGTTTTTCATATAAAAAAATTGATTTTTAGAGGAAATTGGTCAAAATTTTGATTTTTTGGGGGTGGTCACGAATTAACCTTCTTTTCGCTCTAGGACGCATATTTAAGGAGATATGGCCAATTTAAGTTTTTCATATAAAAAAATTGATTTTTTGAGGAAATTGGTCAAAATTTTGATTTTTTGGGGGTGGTCACGAATTAACCTTCTTTTCGCTCTAGGACGCATATTTAAGGAGATATGGCCAATTTAAGTTTTTCATATAAAAAAATTGATTTTTTGAAGAAATTGGTAAAAATTGTGATTTTTTGGGGGTGGTCACGAATTAACCTTCTTTTCGCTCTAGGACGCATATTTAAGGAGATATGGCCAATTTAAGTTTTTCATATAAAAAAATTGATTTTTTGAAGAAATTGGTCAAAATTTTGATTTTTTGGGGGTGGTCACGAATTAACCTTATTTTCGCTCTAGGACGCATATTTAAGGAGATATGGCCAATTTAAGTTTTTCATGTGAAAAAATTGATTTTTTGAGGAAATTGGTCAAAATTGTGATTTTTTGGGGGTGGTCACGAATTAACCTTCTTTTCGCTCTAGGACGCATATTTAAGGAGATATGGCCAATTTAAGTTTTTCATATAAAAAATTTGAATTTTTGAGGAAATTGGCCAAAATTTTGATTTTTTGGGGGTGGTCACGAATTAACCTTCTTTTCGCTCTAGGACGCATATTTAAGGAGATATGGCCAATTTAAGTTTTTCATATAAAAAAATTGATTTTTTGAGGAAATTGGTCAAAATTTTGATTTTTTGGGGGTGGTCACGAATTAACCTTCTTTTCGCTCTAGGACGCATATTTAAGGAGATATGGCCAATTTAAGTTTTTCATATAAAAAAATTGATTTTTTGAGGAAATTGGTCAAAATTTTGATTTTTTGGGGGTGGTCACGAATTAACCTTCTTTTCGCTCTAGGACGCATATTTAAGGAGATATGGCCAATTTAAGTTTTTCATATAAAAAATTGATTTTTTGAGGAAATTGGTCAAAATTTTGATTTTTTGGGGGTGGTCACGAATTAACCTTCTTTTCGCTCTAGGACGCATATTTAAGGAGATATGGCCAATTTAAGTTTTTCATATAAAAAATTTGATTTTTTGAAGAAATTGGTCAAAATTTTGATTTTTTGGGGGTGGTCACGAATTAACCTTCTTTTCGCTCTAGGACGCATATTTAAGGAGATATGGCCAATTAAAGTTTTTCATATAAAAAATTGATTTTTTGAGGAAATTGGTCAAAATTTTGATTTTTTGGGTGTGGTCACGAATTAACCTTCTTTTCGCTCTAGGACGCATATTTAAGGAGATATGGCCAATTTAAGTGTTTCATGTGAAAAAATTGATTTTTTGAGGAAATTGGTCAAAATTTTGATTTTTTGGGGGTGGTCACGAATTAACCTTCTTTTCGCTCTAGGACGCATATTTAAGGAGATATGGCCAATTTAAGTTTTTCATATAAAAAATTTGATTTTTTGAAGAAATTGGTCAAAATTTTGATTTTTTGGGGGTGGTCACGAATTAACCTTCTTTTCGCTCTAGGACGCATATTTAAGGAGATATGGCCAATTTAAGTTTTTCATATAAAAAAATTGATTTTTTGAAGAAATTGGTCAAAATTTTGATTTTTTGGGGGTGGTCACGAATTAACCTTCTTTTCGCTCTAGGACGCATATTTAAGGAGATATGGCCAATTTAAGTTTTTCATATAAAAAAATTGATTTTTAGAGGAAATTGGTCAAAATTTTGATTTTTTGGGGGTGGTCACGAATTAACCTTCTTTTCGCTCTAGGACGCATATTTAAGGAGATATGGCCAATTTAAGTTTTTCATATAAAAAAATTGATTTTTTGAAGAAATTGGTCAAAATTTTGATTTTTTGGGGGTGGTCACGAATTAACCTTCTTTTCGCTCTAGGACGCATATTTAAGGAGATATGGCCAATTTAAGTTTTTCATATAAAAAATTTGATTTTTTGAAGAAATTGGTCAAAATTTTGATTTTTTGGGTGTGGTCACGAATTAACCTTCTTTTCGCTCTAGGACGCATATTTAAGGAGATATGGCCAATTTAAGTTTTTCATATGAAAAATTGATTTTTTGAGGAAATTGGTCAAAATTTTGATTTTTTGGGTGTGGTCACGAATTAACCTTCTTTTCGCTCTAGGACGCATATTTAAGGAGATATGGCCAATTTAAGTTTTTCATGTGAAAAAATTGATTTTTTGAGGAAATTGGTCAAAATTTTGATTTTTTGGGGGTGGTCACGAATTAACCTTCTTTTCGCTCTAGGACGCATATTTAAGGAGATATGGCCAATTTAAGTTTTTCATATAAAAAATTTGATTTTTTGAAGAAATTGGTCAAAATTTTGATTTTTTGGGGGTGGTCACGAATTAACCTTCTTTTCGCTCTGGGACGCATATTTAAGGAGATATGGCCAATTTAAGTTTTTCATATAAAAAATTTGATTTTTTGAAGAAATTGGTCAAAATTTTGATTTTTTGGGGGTGGTCACGAATTAACCTTCTTTTCGCTCTAGGACGCATATTTAAGGAGATATGGCCAATTTAAGTTTTTCATATAAAAAAATTGATTTTTTGAAGAAATTGGTCAAAATTTTGATTTTTTGGGGGTGGTCACGAATTGACCTTCTTTTCGCTCTAGGACGCATATTTAAGGAGATATGGCCAATTTAAGTTTTTCATATAAAAAAATTGATTTTTTGAGGAAATTGGTCAAAATTTTGATTTTTTGGGGGTGGTCACAAATTAACCTTCTTTTCGCTCTAGGACGCATATTTAAGGAGATATGGCCAATTTAAGTTTTCCATATAAAAAATTGATTTTTTGAGGAAATTGGTCAAAATTTTGATTTTTTGAGGGTGGTCACGAATTAACCTTCTTTTCGCTCTAGGACGCATATTTAAGGAGATATGGCCAATTTAAGTTTTTCACATAAAAAAATTGATTTTTTGAGGAAATTGGTCAAAATTTTGATTTTTTGGGGGTGGTCACGAATTAACCTTCTTTTCGCTCTAGGACGCATATTTAAGGAGATATGGCCAATTTAAGTTTTTCATATAAAAAAATTGATTTTTTGAAGAAATTGGTCAAAATTTTGATTTTTTGGGGGTGGTCACGAATTAACCTTCATTTCGCTCTAGGACGCATATTTAAGGAGATATGGCCAATTTAAGTTTTTCATATAAAAAATTTGATTTTTTGAAGAAATTGGTCAAAATTTTGATTTTTTGGGGGTGGTCACGAATTAACCTTCTTTTCGCTCTAGGACGCATATTTAAGGAGATATGGCCAATTAAAGTTTTTCTATAAAAAATTGATTTTTTGAGGAAATTGGTCAAAATTTTGATTTTTTGGGTGTGGTCACGAATTAACCTTCTTTTCGCTCTAGGACGCATATTTAAGGAGATATGGCCAATTTAAGTGTTTCATGTGAAAAAATTGATTTTTTGAGGAAATTGGTCAAAATTTTGATTTTTTGGGGGTGGTCACGAATTAACCTTCTTTTCGCTCTAGGACGCATATTTAAGGAGATATGGCCAATTTAAGTTTTTCATATAAAAAATTTGATTTTTTGAAGAAATTGGTCAAAATTTTGATTTTTTGGGGGTGGTCACGAATTAACCTTCTTTTCGCTCTAGGACGCATATTTAAGGAGATATGGCCAATTTAAGTTTTTCATATAAAAAAATTGATTTTTTGAAGAAATTGGTCAAAATTTTGATTTTTTGGGGGTGGTCACGAATTAACCTTCTTTTCGCTCTAGGACGCATATTTAAGGAGATATGGCCAATTTAAGTTTTTCATATAAAAAAATTGATTTTTAAAGGAAATTGGTCAAAATTTTGATTTTTTGGGGGTGGTCACGAATTAACCTTCTTTTCGCTCTGGGACGCATATTTAAGGAGATATGGCCAATTTAAGTTTTTCATATAAAAAATTTGATTTTTTGAAGAAATTGGTCAAAATTTTGATTTTTTGGGGGTGGTCACGAATTAACCTTCTTTTCGCTCTAGGACGCATATTTAAGGAGATATGGCCAATTTAAGTTTTTCATATAAAAAAATTGATTTTTTGAAGAAATTGGTCAAAATTTTGATTTTTTGGGGGTGGTCACGAATTGACCTTCTTTTCGCTCTAGGACGCATATTTAAGGAGATATGGCCAATTTAAGTTTTTCATATAAAAAAATTGATTTTTTGAGGAAATTGGTCAAAATTTTGATTTTTTGGGGGTGGTCACGAATTAACATTCTTTTCGCTCTAGGACGCATATTTAAGGAGATATGGCCAATTTAAGTTTTTCATATAAAAAATTGATTTTTTGAGGAAATTGGTCAAAATTTTGATTTTTTGGGGGTGGTCACGAATTAACCTTCTTTTCGCTCTAGGACGCATATTTAAGGAGATATGGCCAATTTAAGTTTTTCATATAAAAAATTTGATTTTTTAAAGAAATTGGTCAAAATTTTGATTTTTTGGGGGTGGTCACGAATTAATCTTCTTTTCGCTCTAGGACGCATATTTAAGGAGATATGGCCAATTAAAGTTTTTCATATAAAAATTTTGATTTTTTGAAGAAATTGGTCAAAATTTTGATTTTTTGGGGGTGGTCACGAATTAACCTTCTTTTCGCTCTAGGACGCATATTTAAGGAGATATGGCCAATTTAAGTTTTTCATGTGAAAAAATTGATTTTTTGAGGAAATTGGTCAAAATTTTGATTTTTTGGGGGTGGTCACGAATTAACCTTCTTTTCGCTCTAGGACGCATATTTAAGGAGATATGGCCAATTTAAGTTTTTCATATAAAAAAATTGATTTTTTGAGGATATTGGTCAAAATTTTGATTTTTTGGGGGTGGTCACGAATTAACCTTCTTTTCGCTCTAGGACGCATATTTAAGGAGATATGGCCAATTTAAGTTTTTCATATAAAAAAATTGATTTTTTGAAGAAATTGGTCAAAATTTTGATTTTTTGGGGGTGGTCACGAATTAACCTTCTTTTCGCTCTAGGACGCATATTTAAGGAGATATGGCCAATTTAAGTTTTTCATATAAAAAAATAGATTTTTTGAAGAAATTGGTCAAAATTTTGATTTTTTGGGTGTGGTCACGAATTAACCTTCTTTTCGCTCTAGGACGCATATTTAAGGAGATATGGCCAATTTAAGTTTTTCATGTGAAAAAATTGATTTTTTGAGGAAATTGGTCAAAATTGTGATTTTTTGGGGGTGGTCACGAATTAACCTTCTTTTCGCTCTAGGACGCATATTTAAGGAGATATGGCCAATTTAAGTTTTTCATATAAAAAATTTGAATTTTTGAGGAAATTGGTCAAAATTTTGATTTTTTGGGGGTGGTCACGAATTAACCTTCTTTTCGCTCTAGGACGCATATTTAAGGAGATATGGCCAATTTAAGTTTTTCATATAAAAAATTGATTTTTTGAGGAAATTGGTCAACATTTTGATTTTTTGGGGGTGGTCACGAATTAACCTTCTTTTCGCTCTAGGACGCATATTTAAGGAGATATGGCCAATTTAAGTTTTTCATATAAACAATTTGATTTTTTGAAGAAATTGGTCAAAATTTTGATTTTTTGGGTGTGGTCACGAATTAACCTTCTTTTCGCTCTAGGACGCATATTTAAGGAGATATGGCCAATTAAAGTTTTTCATATAAAAAATTGTTTTTTTGAGGAAATTGGTCAAAATTTTAATTTTTTGGGTGTGGTCACGAATTAACCTTCTTTTCGCTCTAGGACGCATATTTAAGGAGATATGGCCAATTTAAGTGTTTCATGTGAAAAAATTGATTTTTTGAGGAAATTGGTCAAAATTTTGATTTTTTGGGGGTGGTCACGAATTAACCTTCTTTTCGCTCTAGGACGCATATTTAAGGATATATGGCCAATTTAAGTTTTTCATATAAAAAATTTGATTTTTTGAAGAAATTGGTCAAAATTTTGATTTTTTGGGGGTGGTCACGAATTAACCTTCTTTTCGCTCTGGGACGCATATTTAAGGAGATATGGCCAATTTAAGTTTTTTATATAAAAAATTTGATTTTTTGAAGAAATTGGTCAAAATTTTGATTTTTTGGGGGTGGTCACGAATTAACCTTCTTTTCGCTCTAGGACGCATATTTAAGGAGATATGGCCAATTTAAGTTTTTCATATAAAAAAATTGATTTTTTGAAGAAATTGGTCAAAATTTTGATTTTTTGGGGGTGGTCACGAATTAACCTTCTTTTCGCTCTAGGACGCATGTTTAAGGAGATATGGCCAATTTAAGTTTTTCATATAAAAAAATTGATTTTTGGAGGAAATTGGTCAAAATTTTGATTTTTTGGGGGTGGTCACGAATTAACCTTCTTTTCGCTCTAGGACGCATATTTAAGGAGATATGGCCAATTTAAGTTTTTCATATAAAAATTTTGATTTTTTGAAGAAATTGGTCAACATTTTGATTTTTTGGGGGTGGTCACGAATTAACCTTCTTTTCGCTCTAGGACGCATATTTAAGGAGATATGGCCAATTTAAGTTTTTCATATAAAAAAATTGATTTTTAGAGGAAATTGGTCAAAACTTTGATTTTTTGGGGGTGGTCACGAATTAACCTTCTTTTCGCTCTAGGACGCATATTTAAGGAGATATGGCCAATTTAAGTTTTTCATGTGAAAAAATTGATTTTTTGAGGAAATTGGTCAAAATTGTGATTTTTTGGGGGTGGTCACGAATTAACCTTCTTTTCGCTCTAGGACGCATATTTAAGGAGATATGTCCAATTTAAGTTTTTCATATAAAAAAATTGATTTTTTGAGGAAATTGGTCAAAATTTTGATTTTTTGGGGATGGTCACGAATTAACCTTCTTTTCGCTCTAGGACGCATATTTAAGGAGATATGGCCAATTTAAGTTTTTCATATAAAAAATTTGATTTTTTGAAGAAATTGGTCAAAATTTTGATTTTTTGGGGGTGGTCACGAATTAATCTTCTTTTCGCTCTAGGACGCATATTTAAGGAGATATGGCCAATTAAAGTTTTTCATATAAAAATTTTGATTTTTTGAAGAAATTGGTCAAAATTTTGATTTTTTGGGGATGGTCACGAATTAACCTTCTTTTCGCTCTAGGACGCATATTTAAGGAGATATGGCCAATTTAAGTTTTTCATGTGAAAAAATTGATTTTTTGAGGAAATTGGTCAAAATTTTGATTTTTTGGGGGTGGTCACGAATTAACCTTCTTTTCGCTCTAGGACGCATATTTAAGGAGATATGGCCAATTTAAGTTTTTCATATAAAAAAAATTGATTTTTTGAGGAAATTGGTCAAAATTTTGATTTTTTGGGGGTGGTCACGAATTAACATTCTTTTCGCTCTAGGACGCATATTTAAGGAGATATGGCCAATTTAAGTTTTTCATATAAAAAAATTGAATTTTTGAGGAAATTGGTAAAAATTTTAATTTTTTGGGGGTGGTCACGAATTAACCTTCTTTTCGCTCTAGGACGCATATTTAAGGAGATATGGCCAATTTAAGTTTTTCATATAAAAAAATTGATTTTTAGAGGAAATTGGTCAAAATTTTGATTTTTTGGGGGTGGTCACGAATTAACCTTCTTTTCGCTCTAGGACGCATATTTAAGGAGATATGGCCAATTTAAGTTTTTCATATAAAAAAATTGATTTTTTGAGGAAATTGGTCAAAATTTTGATTTTTTGGGGGTGGTCACGAATTAACCTTCTTTTCGCTCTAGGACGCATATTTAAGGAGATATGGCCAATTTAAGTTTTTCATATAAAAAATTTGATTTTTTGAAGAAATTGGTCAAAATTTTGATTTTTTGGGGGTGGTCACGAATTAACCTTCTTTTCGCTCTAGGACGCATATTTAAGGAGATACGGCCAATTTAAGTTTTTCATATAAAAAAATTGATTTTTTGAGGAAATTGGTCAAAATTTTGATTTTTTGGGGGTGGTCACGAATTAACCTTCTTTTCGCTCTAGGACGCATATTTAAGGAGATATGGCCAATTTAAGTTTTTCATATAAAAAAATTGATTTTTTGAGGAAATTGGTCAAAATTTTGATTTTTTGGGGGTGGTCACGAATTAACCTTCTTTTCGCTCTAGGACGCATATTTAAGGAGATATGGCCAATTTAAGTTGTTCATATAAAAAAATTGATTTTTTGAAGAAATTTGTCAAAATTTTGATTTTTTGGGGGTGGTCACGAATTAACCTTCTTTTCGCTCTAGGACGCATATTTAAGGAGATATGGCCAATTTAAGTTTTTCATGTGAAAAAATTGATTTTTTGAGGAAATTGGTCAAAATTGTGATTTTTTGGGGGTGGTCACGAATTAACCTTCTTTTCGCTCTAGGACGCATATTTAAGGAGATATGGCCAATTTAAGTTTTTCATATAAAAAAATTGATTTTTTGAGGAAATTGGTCAAAATTTTGATTTTTTGGGGTGGTCACGAATTAACCTTCTTTTCGCTCTAGGACGCATATTTAAGGAGATATGGCCAATTTAAGTTTTTCATATAAAAAATTTGAATTTTTGAGGAAATTGGTCAAAATTTTGATTTTTTGGGGGTGGTCACGAATTAACCTTCTTTTCGCTCTAGGACGCATATTTAAGGAGATATGGCCAATTTAAGTTTTTCATATAAAAAATTGATTTTTTGAGGAAATTGGTCAAAATTTTGATTTTTTGGGTGTGGTCACGAATTAACCTTCTTTTCGCTCTAGGACGCATATTTAAGGAGATATGGCCAATTTAAGTGTTTCATGTGAAAAAATTGATTTTTGGAGGAAATTGGTCAAAATTTTGATTTTTTGGGGGTGGTCACGAATTAACCTTCTTTTCGCTCTAGGACGCATATTTAAGGAGATATGGCCAATTTAAGTTTTTCATATAAAAAATTTGATTTTTTGAAGAAATTGGTCAAAATTTTGATTTTTTGGGGGTGGTCACGAATTAACCTTCTTTTCGCTCTGGGACGCATATTTAAGGAGATATGGCCAATTTAAGTTTTTCATATAAAAAAATTGATTTTTTGAAGAAATTGGTCAAAATTTTGATTTTTTGGGGGTGGTCACGAATTAACCTTCTTTTCGCTCTAGGACGCATATTTAAGGAGATATGGCCAATTTAAGTTTTTCATATAAAAAAATTGATTTTTTGAAGAAATTGGTCAAAATTTTGATTTTTTGGGGGTGGTCACGAATTAACCTTCTTTTCGCTCTAGGACGCATATTTAAGGAGATATGGCCAATTTAAGTTTTTCATATAAAAAAATTGATTTTTTGAGGAAATTGGTCAAAATTTTGATTTTTTGGGGGTGGTCACGAATTTACCTTCTTTTCGCTCTAGGACGCATATTTAAGAAGATATGGGCAATTTAAGTTTTTCATATGAAAAATTTGATTTTTCGAGGATTTTCATCAAAAATTTGATTTTTGGGGGGTGGTCACGAATTAACTTTCTTTTCGCTCTAGGACGCATATTTAAGGAGATATGGCCAATTTAAGTTTTTCATATGAAAAATTTGATTTTTCGAGGATTTTCATCAAAATTTTGATTTTTGGGGGGTGGTCACGAATTAACCTTCTTTTCGCTCTGGGAAGCATATTTAAGGAGATATGGCCAATTTAAGTTTTTCATATAAAAAATTGATTTTTTGAAGAAATTGGTCAAAATTTTGATTTTTTGGGGGTGGTCACGAATTAACCTTCTTTTCGCTCTAGGACGCATATTTAAGGAGATATGGCCAATTTAAGTTTTTCATATAAAAAAATTGATTTTTTGAAGAAATTGGTCAAAATTTTGATTTTTTGGGGGTGGTCACGAATTAACCTTCTTTTCGCTCTAGGACGCATATTTAATGAGATATGGCCAATTTAAGTTTTTCATATAAAAAATTTGATTTTTTGAAGAAATTGGTCAAAATTTTGATTTTTTGGGTGTGGTCACGAATTAACCTTCTTTTCGCTCTAGGACGCATATTTAAGGAGATATGGCCAATTTAAGTTTTTCATATAAAAAAATTGATTTTTTGAGGAAATTGGTCAAAATTTTGATTTTTTGGGGGTGGTCACGAATTAACCTTCTTTTCGCTCTAGGGCGCATATTTAAGGAGATATGGTCAATTTAAGTTTTTCATATAAAAAATTGATTTTTTGAGGAAATTGGTCAAAATTTGGATTTTTTGGGGGTGGTCACGAATTAACCTTCTTTTCGCTCTAGGACGCATATTTAAGGAGATATGGCCAATTTAAGTTTTTCATATAAAAAAATTGATTTTTTGAAGAAATTGGTCAAAATTTTGATTTTTTGGGGGTGGTCACGAATTAACCTTCTTTTCGCTCTAGGACGCATATTTAAGGAGATATGGCCAATTTAAGTTTTTCATATAAAAAATTTGATTTTTGAAGAAATTGGTCAAAATTTTGATTTTTTGGGAGTGGTCACGAATTAACCTTCTTTTCGCTCTAGGACGCATATTTAAGGAGATATGGCCAATTTAAGTTTTTCATATAAAAAATTGATTTTTTGAGGAAATTGGTCAAAATTTTGATTTTTTGGGTGTGGTCACGAATTAACCTTCTTTTCGCTCTAGGACGCATATTTAAGGAGATATGGCCAATTTAAGTGTTTCATGTGAAAAAATTGATTTTTTGAGGAAATTGGTCAAAATTTTGATTTTTTGGGGGTGGTCACGAATTAACCTTCTTTTCGCTCATGTGAAAAAATTGATTTTTTGAGGAAATTGGTCAAAATTTTGATTTTTTGGGGGTGGTCACGAATTAACCTTCTTTTCGCTCTAGGACGCATATTTAAGGAGATATGGCCAATTTAAGTTTTTCATATAAAAAATTTGATTTTTTGAAGAAATTGGTCAAAATTTTGATTTTTTGGGGGTGGTCACGAATTAACCTTCTTTTCGCTCTAGGACGCATATTTAAGGAGATATGGCCAATTTAAGTTTTTCATATAAAAAAATTGATTTTTTGAGGAAATTGGTCAAAATTTTGATTTTTTGGGGGTGGTCACGAATTAACCTTCTTTTCGCTCTGGGACGCATATTTAAGGAGATATGGCCAATTTAAGTTTTTCATATAAAAAATTTGATTTTTTGAAGAAATTGGTCAAAATTTTGATTTTTTGGGGGTGGTCACGAATTAACCTTCTTTTCGCTCTAGGACGCATATTTAAGGAGATATGGCCAATTTAAGTTTTTCGTGTGAAAAAATTGATTTTTTGAGGAAATTGGTCAAAATTTTGATTTTTTGGGGGTGGTCACGAATTAACCTTCCTTTCGCTCTAGGACGCATATTTAAGGAGATATGGCCAATTTAAGTTTTTCATATGAAAAATTTGATTTTTCGAGGATTTTCATCAATAATTTGATTTTTTGGGGGTGGTCACGAATTAACCTTCTTTTCGCTCTAGGACGCATATTTAAGGAGATATGGCCAATTTAAGTTTTTCATATAAAAAATTAGATTTTTTGAAGAAATTGGTCAAAATTTTGATTTTTTGGATGTGGTCACGAATTAGCCTTCTTTTCGCTCTAGGACGCATATTTAAGGAGATATGGCCAATTTAAGTTTTTCGTGTGAAAAAATTGATTTTTTGAGGAAATTGGTCAAAATTTTGATTTTTTGGGGGTGGTCACGAATTAACCTTCTTTTCGCTCTAGGACGCATATTTAAGAAGATATGGGCAATTTAAGTTTTTCATATGAAAAATTTGATTTTTCGAGGATTTTCATCAAAAATTTGATTTTTGGGGGGTGGTCACGAATTAACTTTCTTTTCGCTCTAGGACGCATATTTAAGGAGATATGGCCAATTTAAGTTTTTCATATGAAAAATTTGATTTTTCGAGGATTTTCATCAAAATTTTGATTTTTGGGGGGTGGTCACGAATTAAAGTCCTTTTCGCTCTAGGACGCATATTTAAGGAGATATGGCCAATTTAAGTTTTTCATATGAAAACTTTGATTTTTCGAGGATTTTCATCAAAAATTTGATTTTTTGGGGGTGGTCACGAATTAACCTTCTTTTCGCTCTAGGACGCATATTTAAGGAGATATGGCCAATTTAAGTTTTTCATATAAAAAAATTGATTTTTTGAAGAAATTGGTCAAAATTTTGATTTTTTGGGGGTGGTCACGAATTAACCTTCTTTTCGCTCTAGGACGCATATTTAAGGAGATATGGCCAATTTAAGTTTTTCGTGTGAAAAAATTGATTTTTTGAGGAAATTGGTCAAAATTTTGATTTTTTGGGGGTGGTCACGAATTAACCTTCTTTTCGCTCTAGGACGCATATTTAAGGAGATATGGCCAATTTAAGTTTTTCATATAAAAAATTTGATTTTTTGAAGAAATTGGTCAAAATTTTGATTTTTTGGGTGTGGTCACGAATTAACCTTCTTTTCGCTCTAGGACGCATATTTAAGGAGATATGGCCAATTTAAGTTTTTCATATAAAAAAATTGATTTTTTGAGGAAATTGGTCAAAATTTTGATTTTTTGGGGGTGGTCACGAATTAACCTTCTTTTCGCTCTAGGACGCATATTTAAGGAGATATGGCCAATTTAAGTTTTTCATGTGAAAAAATTGATTTTTTGAGGAAATTGGTCAATTTTGAGTTTTTGGGGGTGGTCACGAATTAACCTTCTTTTCGCTCTAGGACGCATATTTAAGGAGATATGGCCAATTTAAGTTTTCATATAAAAAATTTGATTTTTTGAAGAAATTGGTCAAAATTTTGATTTTTTGGGGGTGGTCACGAATTAACCTTCTTTTCGCTCTGGGACGCATATTTAAGGAGATATGGCCAATTTAAGTTTTTCATATAAAAAATTTGATTTTTTGAAGAAATTGGTCAAAATTTTGATTTTTTGGGGGTGGTCACGAATTAACCTTCTTTTCGCTCTAGGACGCATATTTAAGGAGATATGGCCAATTTAAGTTTTTCGTGTGAAAAAATTGATTTTTTGAGGAAATTGGTCAAAATTTTGATTTTTTGGAGGTGGTCACGAATTAACCTTCTTTTCGCTCTAGGACGCATATTTAAGAAGATATGGGCAATTTAAGTTTTTCATATGAAAAATTTGATTTTTCGAGGATTTTCATCAAAAATTTGATTTTTGGGGGGTGGTCACGAATTAACCTTCTTTTTGCTCTAGGACGCATATTTAAGGAGATATGGCCAATTTAAGTTTTTCATATAAAAAATTTGATTTTTTAAAGAAATTGGTCAAAATTTTGATTTTTTGGGGGTGGTCACGAATTAATCTTCTTTTCGCTCTAGGACGCATATTTAAGGAGATATGGCCAATTAAAGTTTTTCATATAAAAATTTTGATTTTTTGAAGAAATTGGTCAAAATTTTGATTTTTTGGGGGTGGTCACGAATTAACCTTCTTTTCGCTCTAGGACGCATATTTAAGGAGATATGGCCAATTTAAGTTTTTCATGTGAAAAAATTGATTTTTTGAGGAAATTGGTCAAAATTTTGATTTTTTGGGGGTGGTCACGAATTAACCTTCTTTTCGCTCTAGGACGCATATTTAAGGAGATATGGCCTATTTAATTTTTTCGTGTGAAAAAATTGATTTTTTGAGGAAATTGGTCAAAATTTTGATTTTTTGGGGGTGGTCACGAATTAACCTTCTTTTCGCTCTAGGACGCATATTTAAGGAGATATGGCCAATTTAAGTTTTTCATATAAAAAAATTGATTTTTAGAGGAAATTGGTCAAAACTTTGATTTTTTGGGGGTGGTCATGAATTAACCTTCTTTTCGCTCTAGGACGCATATTTAAGGAGATATGGCCAATTTAAGTGTTTCATGTGAAAAAATTGATTTTTTGAAGAAATTGGTCAAAATTTTGTTTTTTTGGGGGTGGTCACGAATTAACCTTCTTTTCGCTCTAGGACGCATATTTAAGGAGATATGGCCAATTTAAGTTTTTCATATAAAACAATTGATTTTTTGAAGAAATTGGTCAACATTTTGATTTTTTGGGGGTGGTCACGAATTAACCTTCTTTTCGCTCTAGGACGCATATTTAAGGAGATAT